>NW_026712418.1:421887-608127 GCF_030504385.1 Musca domestica | reverse complement strand
GTGGCTAAAATATTCAAATACCAAATATCGGGGGGTACGATAACGTACGATGCAATTTTGCAAACACTTTAACCGCCAAAAATGCGACAAATTAAGGAGCTATTTAGGGGTTTCCCGAGACCTCAACGTCTTCTAGAAATTGCAACTAATTTGCATATTTAAGATATTTTCAAATGATACCAGAAAACAATGTAATGAATATTTAATTAAATTAGGGGAAGGTCAAGAGGGGAGGGATTACCAGCATTAAATGGAAAATTGCAATATCGATTAATGTTAACATGAGGAGGGTAAACAGTGATGTTGCAAATTTTCGCAAATTTTGAATTTTAATTACTGTGGAGTGAAGGATTGGAGTATGTACGAAGCCCTGGAAATTTGTATTTATGTGTACTCAATATGGTACCAATTGGAATTGTGATGATCGATGGTACTGGAACTTTGAAATTAGAAATGAGATTCCACTGATGGAATGCAGGATAGATATAAAAAGGATTTTAGGGAATTCGAAATTATATGTTTACGAAAAGTTCTAAAATGGTGCTAAACTTCGAAAATGGTAGCATATTATATTTTGTGAACAGATAGAGCAGAAAAAAAAACTGGAAATTCGGTATGAGAATTGGATTTGGAAAGTATGTTTGATATATGAAGGGGTTTGGAAATGTATATGGAGGTGGAAAGTAGTGCGATAACTGTTGATAGAAAGATTCTGCAAATAAGATTATACGGAAAGTACTAAGTGTTACTAAATTGGTATTGAGTGAATATATGGAAGTGGAAATTCTGGGATTTGATGTTAAGGTCTATGTTGGTATTTGGTGAGGAAATCTAGTGATGATTTTACAAAAACTTTAATAACAAATAATTGGAATCGGAAATTTAGTACGATGTATGAATTTTGATTAAAAATACTTTACACGATTTGGAAGGATCTTGAAAAATTAAAAAACAATAGTCGAAAATACCGCTAAAAACCGTTTTAGGCTATACGAAGTTGTGAACCTGCACAAGGTATTTTTTTTTTTGTCCTAGGCTGTAGTGCCGATTTCGAATTTCAAATACGAACAATTCTGTTGAGGGAGGGTATAAAAAATAAAAAGATTTTAATTAGAAATTTTAAATTTCGGAATATAACCCAATATTATTTTTATTAATTACCCTGCATCACCTGCTTTAACAGATTAGAAAGTTTCATTCAGTGTTCTGGCAGATATATACCCTCTGAATTTGATTAAAAAGGAAAATAGTAAAATATTTCACCTACGTATTTCAACATAACATTAGATCTAATGGTAGTACAAACATTGTAATCTATGAAGTTTCAAGGGAATACTATATAGCATAAAATTCTACGTCGATTTAACAATGACCGTTCGTCTGGCTTTCCATATGTGGAAATCACTCTAGCTTCCAATCGAATTGAAGTAGATTGATAAAATTGTACTCAAATATGTGTTGGTTCTATAGGACTTTTGATATAGAAAATGGAGGTATATAGGTCCACGCTTAGGTACAGCCCCCACACACCTGCACCTCCCGATATTCGGTATTTTGATGATTTTAGCGACTTTATTTACAGAAATTGTTTCAATTTTTAATAATAGTTCGTAATGGGTAATATAGTCTCTGGTAGAAATTGCCTATGCAGGTTAGTGACATTATTAGTCGGAATTGTTTCAAATTTCGTATTTGAAATTCCTTATAGGCACTCCTGTCTATGACAGAAAATTGTCTGTACAGGTCTTCGTATAGCCCCCATATCTCCATATATTCGGTATTTTTATGATTTTAGCGACATATTCGTCGGAATTATTTCAAATTTCTTATTTACACTTAGTAATGGAAAACACCAGCTTGTGACAGTAAATTGCCCATACAGGTACACGTATTCGCGTGGATTCCAAAATCATTAATATTCGGTTGTTTAACAACATTTTTAGGGACTCTATTTGTTTTTTATTATTTGTTTTAATACCGCACACTACATAGCGGTAAGGGTATTATGCCTTTGTGCATTTGTTTGAAACATGTAGAAGGAAGAGAGATAGTCCCATAGTTTTGTTTTGAGGATCTTCAGATACAGCCCAGAAATACCTCCACCAAATTGTATCAAAATCGGTTCAGATTTGGATATAGTTCCCATATATATCTTCAACCGATTTCAGATCTATTATGCAACCAAATGGCTAATATCAGCCCAAATGTGGTGGTTTTGCACATACGACCAAATTCAGCCCCAAAGGCAAGGAATTCAAATTTAGTGAAAATCGGTTACGATATGGCTATAGCTCTCATGTATATATTACATCCGATTTAGTGTTTAAGTTCCTCATATTCGTATATGTACACTACGACAATAATATTTAGTACCAGATACCAGCTCAAAAATACCTCTGCCAAATTTCGAGATCGGTTCTGGTTTTGATATAGCTTCCAGCTCTACACCACAAGGTGTCAGGGTATTATGTCTTTGTGCATTTGTTTGTAACAGGCAAAAGGAAACGAGATAGACCCATAGTTCCTTTGATGATCTGCATAGAATCACATTCTGAGTCGATTTATGCATGTCCGTCCGTCTGTCCATGTATTTTTGTAAACAAGGTACAGTTCGCTTTATTGCCCTATTCAGATGAAATTTTGCACAAATCATTTGTTTGGCCCAAGGACGAACCCTATTGAAATTGGAGATAATCGGTCAAAATTTAGATATAGCTCCCATATATATCTTCGTCCGATTTGCCTTTTATTGTGCACCAAACGTGTAATATTGGCCCGAATAGTATAAAAGTTTGCACATACAACCAAATTATGCCTGAAAATAGGTATGCCAAATCTGATCGAAATCGGTTTAGATATAGCTATAGCTCCCATATATATTGTTCATCCGATTTGTTATTTTTGTCCTTCGCAGCCGTAATATGCACTCTGTTACAACAATACACTACGACAATAATATTTAGTACCAGATACCAGCTCAAAAATACCTCTGCCAAATTTCGAGATCGGTTCTGGTTTTGATATAGCTTCCATCCAATATCCATTTAGATTTATTGTGTCAAATATGTAATATCAGCCCAAAATTAAATGGATTTTTTTACATTCAACCGAATTTTTCGAATTGGGGAAACTCTGGTCATATATATCTTGCTCCGATATATATTGTTTAATATAATTCTTGCCGCATGTATAACTTCATGCACTCTGTAGCAATTATATATATTATAAATGACCTCGCTGAAATTTTATGGAAATCGTTTCAGAATTGGAAATACCTCCCATATATTAGTTCTCTCAGATTTCGAATTATAACACACGGATATATTAGATTTCCACACTTGCAGAGTTATCGTGCCTATAGATGAGCAGCATCAATATATCGACTCCGAATATACTAAGACCGATTTTTTTGTGACCCAGGGATTAAAATCGTTATTTCAATGTGGCAGGATCTTGCCCTATCAAATGAATATGCACAGTTAAAGTCACCTATGATTGAATATCCTTTGGATACTACATACCTTCCAAGAAAACAATTTCAATTTATGGTTTAGCTTTTCCGGCCATAAGCACTGCCGCTCTTAAGAAACAACAAATGTACACCCAAAAAAATCCACAGAGTACATATCACAAATCCATACAAATCCATTCGTACGGATGTCTACATGATCCAAAGAGCAAGAGATGAACGCAAAAAAAAACAATATAAAACAAAAACACCAGTTTATTATGGTCTCATCGAAGTGAGTTAAAGAAACGAACAACACACGACAAGTGTACAATTTAATGAGTCTGTATGTAAAACATGTTTATCGCCCAGCGAGTGAGTGTGCTGATGAGGATGATACAAAAGCACTCATTCGCAGCAAACAAAAAACGGTACCCACTCGGGTGGAGACGTGACTGGCGGCAGGTTACGCAAAGAGCAGCAGCAATTCCATCACACTTTCAGTCAACCATCCGTAGATGAGCGGCAATTTGACGCACGCTGTTGTATAACATTTTGTTGTTGCTGTTGTTGTGTTGTTAATATCACTTTGGTGTACCCAGTCAACTACGAAACATATACATAATGTATATAGACACGTGGCGGTGTGTCGTGTGTGCATGGTGCCTTTGCTATCTGCTGTTGCTGCTGGTGCGAGCTTGGATTTACACATATGAATATTTGTTCTTTTTGTTTGTCAGAATAACGACAGAGTTATACTCATACACATATGGTGCGATATGCCAGCGTGTTCCATCGTTCTTTGTGGGATAGTCTGTGGACACTCACACCCACACTGGCATAACTTTTAAATGGGAAGATAAATAAAGTATTCCTGAATTGGTTGGTTATGTATGCTATGCTACTGCTGTTGCTTCGCTCAGTGTTGTGTGGTGTGCATTGCTGAAAATATGTCAGTATGTCCAGTCGGGCCAATTTTTCATCCGGCCATCAACAATCATCACCAGCCATCCAGCCAGCCAGTCAGTTGTGCCAAACATCGCCAGTCCCCTCCCAGAGGCAAAGAGGGAAATGCAGAGGAAAACACAATAATAGTATGACGCCACAATTCAAAGGACAATGGCTAGGAATTTGTCACCAATGCTGATGCCCACAACAACGAGGACAACAAAAACAACAACACTCTGTATAAAAACAAAACAATTCACATAAAGAACACCGACCAACACCATCAGGCCTATTACCATTTTTAACAATTTTATTTGTATTCTGAGTGAAGAGAATCATTGTTGGATATGCGAATATGTTGGCTATTTAAATTTGTTGCTTCTTTCAGTGGCAGAGTATGGATTGGTTCGAATGCTGGGCAGAAACAAATGAATATTAAAGCTACATTAAAGAGAAAGGCATGCATGCATGCATACGTATGTCAATAACCCTATGTTGCATGATATCTTAGCATTATTTGTGTATTAGCTAATTAACATAGGTGTGGGATATTTCCTTTAAATATTTCTAGTCCTTCCACGATGTAAACGATTTTACTGATACTATCTAAAGTAGGAAAGCAATGTATCCTGTCCAGGGATAAAACCTTGACTTTCTTCAGTTGTAACGTGGTTTTCTCTCCTCGGCTGAGGTAAGCTTGACTGGCACCCAGGGTCTCCATAAGGACCCAATAAACCTTATGAAATAATAGCGATGTCCGGTTGTCTACGATTGACACGCGGGTGAAGTGTGATTAGAAGGTGAAGTGTCATAATCCACATGGACATTATCCCATTAAAATTATAGGGATTATGATCGTTTTTTTCGGTTATGGAATGGGGATTCTGTCCAAAAATATCGGTCGTAATCCTAGTAAGTGGCGGACGTAATATCCATAATAATGGGGATTTTGTCCAAAACGATTGCGGACATAAATCCCATTATGAGGTAGTGATTAAGCAAAGTCATTTTTCGTTGGGGAAATATCCGGTTACACGGTATTCGAGCCGAAAGTTCGAATACAAAATCTGGTTTTTATCCGCTCGGGCGGGGCCGACTTTATGATACCCTACACCACTTTGCTAATTTAGTAGAGCTCCACATAACAATTACAAGTTTTTATCGGAGAACTAAATATGCCAAAGCATTTGTATCTTTTAAATTCGGACTTGTATTGCCCATTTGGTCCAAAATTAATTTGAAATCAGATAACGATATATATGGGAGCTATATCCAAAACTGAACCGATCACGATAATATTTGGAAAAGATATTTCTGAGCTATATTTTATATATTTCCCTGAATATCGTTGTTACGGAGTATATATTACGGCTGTGAGTAACAAATACAACAAATCGGATGAAAATATATATGGGAGCTATAGCTATATCTGAACCGATCTTCACCATATTTGCCATACTAGCTTCTAGATTCAATTCGGTCTCATGTGCCAAATTCCATCCCATTCAGGCAAATATTACACGTTTGGTGCACAATAAAAGTAAATCGGGCGAAGTTATATATGGGAGCTATATCCAAATCTGAACCGATCTCGATAAAACTTGGCAAAGGTATTTCTGAGCTGTATTTGATATATTTCCCCAAATATTGTTGTTACAGAGTGCATATCACGGCTGCGGAGGACGAAAATGATAAGTCGGATGAGCAATATATATGGGAGCTATAGCTATATCTGAACCGATTTCGATCAAATTCGGCATACTTCTTTTCAGGCCTAATTTGGTTGTATGTGCAAAATCCCATACTTTTCGGGCTGATATTACTCGTTTGGTGCACAATAAAAGGCAAACCGGACGAAGATATATATGGGAGCTATATCTAAATTTTGACCGATTATCTCCAATTTCAACAGGGTTCGTCGTTGGACCAAACAAATGTTGTTTGGAAAATTTCATCTCAATCGGATAATAAATGCGACCTGCATTTGTTCACAAGAATACATTGACAGACGGACGGAAATGCATAAATCAACTCAGAAAGTAATTCTATGGAGATCCTCAAAAGTAACTATGGGTCTATCTCGCTTCCTTCTCCAATGTTACAAACAAATGCACAATGACATAATACCCTGACCACCTTGTGGTGTAGGGTATAAAAATGTATGTATCATACGTAGCTCTCTCAAGTAACCAACCTTCGGCCGGGACTTGAGATTTTGTCTTCTGGAGTTTTTTTAACTTTATTGCTTTTTTTCTGGGACATCTCCAGCACCAACTACGCGATCCATAGTTTATATGAACTTTATAACTTTTGAAAGTAGCCGACCTTCAGTCAGTCCGGGACCAGTTCAAACATCCCCATCGTCTGACCACTTCTTGCATAGATATCATAGCGGATTTGAGCTATGATATGGTATAACGAGCCAAAGACTACTGTAGAATAGCCGAATTTTCTGCGGGACAATGAGCAAAATACTACTGCGGAACAGTGGGGAATTCTCCTGTGGGACAACGATCCAAAGCCCCTGAGTAAATTAATTGTCGACTACTTAACTTAATAAGAGCCAGTCTTAAACAAGTAAGGAAAAGTCAAAAGTCGGGTAAAACTCCCATAACAAAAGAATTTATTTGAAGTACATCATATACCCTATCAATCTTTGGCATTAGAGCAGTTATAATTTGGTTCCAGATGGAACGAATATATGGGAGACATATCCAATTCTGAATCGATTTTCACTAAATTTGACGGAGAAATATGTATCGGAGCCGAGTTCCACAAAATAAACAAATCTGAACCGATCTTGAAACAATTTGGCAGAGGTATTTCTGGGCTGCATCTGATATCTGGTACCAAATACCATTGTTGTCGAATGCATATTACAAATCTGAGGGACTTAAACACCAAATTGGATGAAACATATATATGGGAGCTATAGCTATGTCTGTACCGATTTGGATCTACTTGCTTCTAGACTGAATTCGGTTGGATTTGGACTTGTAATGGCCATTTGGTCCACAATTAACCCGAAATTGTTAATTGACGAATAAATCGACTCAAAAGTGATTCTATGAAGATCCTCAAATGGAACTACAGGTCTATCTCGCTTCCTTATCCATGTTACAAACAAATGTACAAAGACATAATACCCTTACCACTACTGGTGTAGGGCATAAAAAGGTATTCCCAGCTAATAATTTTGTTAGTCAGAAAATCACTAACAACCTTTTGTCAAGCCCCCTGCAGTAGAAAGCCTCCCTCATCATAACCCAAACCGAACATCCGCATTATTTTCCCGCTTTTGGTAGACAATAAACGCCTCGTATTCACGCATTTTAATACCCACCATGAGTTGTGTCATTTAATCTTAGGTAATGACCAGTGAGAATCAGCGCTGACATAAGCAGATCGCCCGCTCAGATCATAACCTTTGAACCCTCGCACTGCCCAGAATTCAGAGAGGCCACCAACCTTCGATTCAGAGTACTGCCCAACCATCCTGATGTTCGGGTAGAAAAAGAATTTTCCCATACATCATGAAAGCTGCTGCCGCTCGCTATATAACAGGGGATTTTCAAATTATTTTACGATTATGTGAAAATCTCATCCGAAACGATAAACTATCAAAAGCGTTGTTCCCGGATTTAAACTCAATGATAATGTTGATACGGCTAGAGTTGAGTACCTGGTCAAAGTTCTCAATCTCACTTTTAGTCCCGCTACTGAAGCCAGGCAAGGATACCAGCTGTAGCGAATCATGTAGGCCAATTTTGCTTTCTGCGACCAGTTAAATAACTACTTAATGGGGGGATTATGAAAATATCCACTACGAAATCTACAGTAACACCACATGGTCAGCGGAGATTATGTTATCACTGAATGTTCAGGTCAATGGTGCTTTTTTAATTACGACCACCAATTACCCAAAGGTCTTAGGAGTCCGCACATACCACAGCTATCTGCGATAATATTAGAGATAGGTACAAAGTTCTAAAGTTTCTTATCGGCAGGACTTGGGAGCCAACGTGATGGACCGGTTTGTGGTAAACTTTGCAGCTCCGGTGTGGTCCGCCAAAGTTAGTGCTACGAAGTGGAAAAGTATTCAGTCTTGCGGAACGCCGCAACAGGATGTCTCCTCTTAGTACCTGTCGACCATTTATATGAATTAACGAAGGTCTTACCAGTGGGACTGCATAACAAGATGCTACCAATGCAAGACCTGCTTTGGTGTTATAAACAGAGCCATCCCAATCACCATCTAGTGGATAGGCAACTCCCGCCATGGCACGTAAGGAAAGACCTTCGTAGAGAGATACAGAGGTATCAGGTATATTCTCTAGATCAACAGGCCTATCAAGCAGGACTGACTGGTAGTCCCTATGATGCGGTCACAGAAGTCATGGAGGAATATAGAGCGAATGCCGTGCTCGGAGTCTACCTCCTCTCATCGCAGCCTATTTGAGAGAGCTGCTCCAAAAAACTCATGTAGTTTTGGTATAATAAAGATTAGGATGATGCAGCCGCCTCAATTTGTATTGGGTCCGGATTGACAATAGTGTTGAGAACACCTGTCCAGCGCGTGACACAGGTCCACATGAAACTCTGCACCTCTTTCGCTGTCCAGTCAAACCTACACACCGAACTGCGGTATTGTTATGTGTGACACAATTATGTAGGTTGAATTCTTCATGAATTTGAGGTTAGAAGCAGAACCAGTTTGAGAAGAATCAGAAGGAACAAAGCAGTAGCAGCTGCAACAATAGCAAAGAAACGTGTGCGACTTTTTTTAACAAGTGTTGCGAAATAGATAATAGCTTAGAAATCACCCTTTTGTAAATTCCTCTAAGGGTGGTTATATTCAAATGCCTGTCATGTTCAAAATATTAAAAATCATTATTTTTACTTCTGCAAAATGAGAGAAAAAACTGAAAATTCCGAAAATGCGTACTGGCAATGGAAATATTAGAATGAATAAGGCCTATACAGGTAAAGTCACATCCAAACGGTTGCCTTCCAACTTTTTGCTTTGTTATATTTTTTTATCTTATCTTCAAATGAAGACCTTTAAAATTTCTTTGTATCAAAAAAAGTATCCAAATATCCGAACATATATAAATTAAATGAAATATTACAATTCGTACAAACTTGCCCAACAAAAGCCTAACAAAATCACATTAAGAGGAAGGATACGATTTGTTACCTCAAAAATATATATTCATACATACACACACATATATATGAATAAATAAAAAGCACAAGGCAACCCATTCGTGTTATAGCAACACCAAAGTTATGCTTGAGCAACACACAAGAAATGAAAAAGAAGAAAAAAAAGCAGCAGCAGCAACAACAAAAACAACATCTTTAACAAATATCTAATTTCTTGCCCAAATGAGAAAACACATTAAAGTCATGTTCAGACATACACAACTTGTGGAAGCTGAGAAGGGGTCTCTTTCTATTCATCCATTCAGTCAGTCTTTCGTTTGTTGTACTTTTTTATTGTTATCTAAACACAAATACTCACACCCAAAATTATGCTTTGGTGCACACACACACACACATACAATCTTTGGCATACCCACGCACAGAAAACAAAAGTACAAGGTTTTAACAGGCGCCTAAAAGCGAGCACCATCATAAGTTAACAGAAAACGCAAACATCTTAAATATATATGAAAGAAATAAAAAAAAATATAGCAACAACAAAAATATATCGAGGCACAAACAAGAATAAGCAACCTAAACGCAATTTGCCTACAGTCAACTCTAGATAAAATGATTATGAGGAAGAATTTCTTGTTGCTAATTTTAACGAATTTGAATAATTTTTTATTCAAAATTTTCAATTTCACCATGACAGGGACTAAAAAACCCAAGGCAATGCTAGCCAGAACAGCGCTCGAAATTTAACACATCTTGCACACAATCTTAGTTTTGTGTATAAAACTCACCAATGATCTGTAAACTCACCACTGACTGATTGACTGACTGACTGACATAACGATTCATCAACGCCCACACAAAACGGCTGAAGCTAGAATCTTGAAATGTTGGGTGAGGGTCACCCTTGGTCTGGAGGGTTCAGAGAAGGCTGGGTTTTTGGAAATTCGTACTAGTACCATGTGGTACAAATTGGAATTATGATGAACCGATGGAGCTGGCATTCTGAAAGTTGGAATGAGAGTCACTGATGGAGTGTAGGATAGACGCCCCGAAGGATTATTGGAAATTCAAACTATAACTTTGAGAAATATCCTAATATGTTACTGAACTTCAAAAACAGAACCATTTGGTATTATGTGAACGGATAAATCTAAAAACTTGAAATGAGAATTAAAGTTGGAAAATAAGTTTAATAAATGAAGGTGGTTCTTGAAATGTGCACTAAGTGAGGAAACTGTAATAAATGGTACTTAATTTGGTAGTTTAGTTTAGTAGTATAGTGCCCACTTATGTCCAAATCCATTTTGGAAGATTTCGCTTTTGAAATTAGGAGTTTGACTAGGTAAATTAGCCAATTATTTATGCACTCCGTCGTGCTGTTAGTTGCTGTAGTCCATTTTACAGATAAATATAATCCAATGATCATCCAAAAATGCTAGAATTCTTCCTGTCCTTAACTCTCTTCACAGGCGTATCGATTGGCTTCAATTGTGTGATCGGAAAAACATTTCTGTTTTTTGGGTAATTTGAACCTCAATATATTTTGCAATCATCTCCAAAAGCAAGAAGCCCCTCTGTATCTCCAAATTTAGACTCATCTATATGATTTGCTAGTCTACGATATTTGCTATATTCGTCAATGAAATCAGCATAAAAAAGCCAGAAGTTCGCCTTTTGCGTATTTCGGATATCGCCTGTAAGTAATGCTGGTATTTTTTCACACAAAATTAGTGGTCCATTGTACCCGCTGTCCTAAACTCTAACTTTATGCGAGATTTCGTGTCATCTGGTTTCTATTTGTGACACTTATAACGGCTGCCAAATCAGGAAAATGTTTAGTATATTGCGGACATCTTTGAAAACAATAGGCCTAGCCCTTCTGAGCCCATCCCTACCCTTGTGAAAATTTTCGTGAGGATCGGACGATATTTGCAATCCTTATGTAATAAATCCAACTTGTGTTGTAAGGTGAAAAAATATTATAAGTCAAATTGAAAAAATCGAATGCGATAAAAAATATGAAAAAATAAAAAAATGTCATCAAATACTACAAAATCTATATGAACATCATTATTGGTATCTTTTTATGCGATTTTTTTAGATTTTATATTTTTATGTCCGCTTTGATTGGTCTATAATTGCGACCTATAGAGCAACTGCAAAATCAGGAATTTTTTAAGTTTTTGGTCCATTTCAACCCCTAAATATTATGCGATCATCTCTATTCTGAACATAGCCCCACCTCCATTCTAAATTTCGTGAAGATCGGGCCATAATTGCGACCTGTAGAGTGATTACAAATTAACATGGACAGACGGACAGACGGATGGACATACATAGCTAGATCTACTCAGCTCGGCGAGATAGGAAGATCCATATATACTTTCCTATGTGGGAAATCAATATTTCGAGGTGTTACATAATTTTTGGCCCAATGAAACTTATAATACCCCCAACACATAGTGTTGTAGGGTATAAAGAGCTCCCGTAACAAAAGAATTTATTTGAAGTAGATCCTACCACCTATCCTACCACTGCTTCAGAGCAGTTATAGTTGGGTTTCAGAGGGAACTAATATATGGGAGGCATATCCAATTCTGAATCGATGTTCACTAAATTTGACGGAGATATTTTAATCTTTTATGCCAAATAACAGTGCATCGAGTGTATGATATCACTAGAGTTGCACAAAATGGAAACGTACGTCCCGCAATTCACTCCATTTGGGCTGATATTAGTCATTATTTGTAAACTAAACTCAAATCGGATTAAGGATATATGGGGAGCTACATCCAAATCTTAGCCGTTCTCGATAAAATTTGGCAAAGGTATTTCAGAGCTCTGTAAGATATCTGGTACCAAATATAATTGTTGCCGAATGCATATTACGAATATGAGGGACTTAAACACTAAATCGGATGAAAGATATATATGGGAGCTATATCTAAATTTGATCCGATTCTCACCAATTTCAATAGGGTTCGTCCTTGGGCCAAAAAAATATTGTTTGGAAAATTTCATCTCAATCGGATCATAAATGCGACCTGCATTTTGTTCACAAGAATACATGGACAGACGGACGGACGGACGGACGGACAGACAGACGGACTGACATACATAAATCGACTCAGAAAG
Source organism: Musca domestica (assembly GCF_030504385.1). Classification (NCBI taxonomy): domain Eukaryota; kingdom Metazoa; phylum Arthropoda; class Insecta; order Diptera; family Muscidae; genus Musca; species Musca domestica. The sequence continues at coordinate 595,433 of NW_026712418.1, read as the reverse complement.
TGATTCTATGAAGGTTCTCAAAAGTAACTATGGGTCTATCTTGTTTCCTTCTCCATGTTACAAACAAATGCACAAAGACATAATACCCTTACCACTATGTGGTGTAGGGTATAAAAATATAGCAACAACAAAAATATATCGAGGCACAAACAAGAATAAGCAACCTAAACGCAATTTGCCTACAGTCAACTCTAGATAAAATGATTCTGAGGAAGAATTTCTTGTTGCTAATTTTAACGAATTTGAATAATTTTCTATTCAAAAATTTCAGTTTCAAAGTAGGTTTGACAGTTCATTGTTCCAGATGCTGTGTCGACGCGACTATCTATACTCTTCTACCAAGACAGGGAGCCAAGGCGGCGCTCGAAATGCAACACACCTCGCATTCAATCATAGTTTTGTGTATAAAACTCACCACTGACTGACAGACTGACAACGATTCGTCAACGCCGAGACGATACGGCTGAAGCTAGAATTTTGCAATTTTGGGTGAGGGTAACCCTTGGTCTGAAGGGGTCAGATAAGGCTGGGTTTTTGGAAATTCATACTAGTACTACAGGGTGAGATAAAAAAAAACTGCAACAAAGTCAAACGCCCTAATTTTGACTTTCTTTTAAATTTCATTGAATGAAAACAAAAAATGTCGGAAATAGCATCGAAATTTAGAATAAGTTTAGATTTGTTCGAATTGTTCACTTTTGGCACGAATTATGACCTTCAAACCGCTAATGGAACCGACACATGCTGCCCGAATGTTGCTCTGCGGTATTTTGGCCCATTCCCGGCGAAGCGCTTGCTTGAGGTGATTTGATATTTTTTAGTGCCCACCTTGCTTTCCAAAATACTCCAGACACAATAGTCCAACGGATTGGTATCCGGAGATTTTGATTCAATATTTGCCGAATGGAATATTGCGATATGTTCAACTCACGAGCCATTTATCGGCCACTGCGACGCGCGTTTTGATCAAGTCGCTTCTTTTCTTTTCGAACCATTTCTGCTGATGTTGCTGTTTTCTTCCGTCCACTTCCTTGACGTAACGAGCGATGGTACGAGACACAAAAGATTTATTCACATTTAAATGTTGGAGAGCTCTAACGATAGCTACTTGTGGTTTTCCAGCCAAATATAAAGAAATCTCAATATCACGCTTGAATTCCATTACGAATAACTTTTTTACTGGAAAATTATCACCAAAATGTATTTGTACGCTGGTAAACAATATAATGACCTGTCACTGGAATAATTTTAACAGCTGTCGGACGAGTGGCTTTGAAATGACAACAGTCTGAAGTTGTTTGCAGTTTTTCATCTCACCCCGTATGTACAAATTGGAATTAAGATTAACCAATGGAGCTGCAGTTCTGAAATGGATGGAGCTGGAGTTTAGGATAGATGCACCAAAGAATTAATCGAAATTCGAAATATTCTAAAATGTTAATAAATTTCCAAAAATGAGAAGAAGCTACCAAGGCTAAAAACTTATAATTTTGAATGAGAAATAAAGTTGGAAAATAAGTTAATATATGAAGGTGTTTTTGGGAATGTGCTCTAAGTAAGGGAACAGTACTAAATTTGGAACAGTTTAGTTCAGTGTAAACGGATGAAGGTAAAAGTTTGAAATTTTGTATTGAGCCCCTGTTGGTAGTAGGTTCGTAATAAAGAGGTGGTTTCAGAAATGTGTACTTCAAGTGCGCGAACAGATCGTGCTTGAAATCTGAAATTTGGCATAAGGAAGCAATTGCGGAAATGTGTGCTTCAATTATACGAAATGTACCGAATGGTACTACATTCGGTATTGGGTGAAGGGTAGCGATAATGTTCAGAGATTTGATATTCAGATTACTAGTGGTATTTGTGTTTAAGATTTGGTGGTAACTTTGAAATTCGCTCAAAATTTGTACGAAAAATACAAAATGGTACTAAATTTAGTATTCGGTGAAGGGATAGGGCTGGAATCTCGAAATTTGGTATTGAAGTTTGTGTTAGTATATAGGATTGTGCTATGATGGTGGTTTTGAAAATGTGTACAATATTTTTACAAAAAGTACTAAAGTACTCAATTTGGAAATGGGTGAAGAATTTGAGATGCATGTCAATGTTGTCGTCCTATAAAGTACTAAATGGTATTAGGTGAAAGGATAGGGCAGGAATAACAAAAAATTGCTGTTGAGGTATCTGTTGGTATTTGGGATTGAAATATGGAATTGGTTTTGGAAATGTGTAGTGTAATCGTACGAAAAGTATTAATTGGTACAAAATTGGGTGTTTTGTTAAAGGATACGGTTGGAATCCCGGAATTTGATATTGAAGTCTCTTTTGGTATATGAGATTGAGATATGGTGGTGGTTATGATGGAATTCAAGCAATTAAATGTGAATGAACCTTTTGTGTCTCGTACCATTGCTCGTTACCCTGATACTGGTAGCGTAGCCCGGCGTCAAGGAAGTGGACGGAAGAAAACAGAAACATCAGCAGAAATGGTTCGAAAAATAAAGAAGCGACTTGATCGAAACCCGCGTCGCAGTGGCCGAAAAATGGCAAACATTGAAAAATGAGCTCGGGGTAAAGCCATTGAAATTCCTAAAAAGTGCAAGAACTTACACTGCAACAGAAAGAATGTAGACACAAAAAAGCTAAAGAGTTGCTTCGCTTGGCCGAAAGTGGTGAACTGCCGAATTTGGTTTTCTCCGATGAGAAAACATTTGTTGTCCAGCAGTTTGTAAGCAGACAAAATGATCGTATTTACTTGCCAAAGAGGTTAGCTGAAAATGTGCACCTTCGGTTGGCCACCAGAAATCAAGCGCCGGCCATGGTGATGGTGTAGGCCGCCATAACAGCTCTTCGCTCGTATTAATCGACCGTGGCATCAGAATAAATGGTAAATATTTTCGCCAAAAATATTCTGGAGGGTGTATTAAAACTTTGGGCACGCAAACAGACCTTGGACATTTCAACCGAACTCAGCACCATCGCACTTAGCACGAAAAGTGCGATATGCCACAAAATGTGCCATTAGGTGTTGGGGTAGATATGGGATTCTTTTTGCAAATATTACGGTTTTATTTGCATATCACGTGGGTGATTTCAGTTCAAACGACCTGAATTTTTACACATCCCACCGAATTAAGTTTAGGAGCATACCTTCATACCCTCACGTGCATAATATGCACTCCACAACAAGGATATTTTATACCGGACATCAGATACAGCTCCAAAATACCCCTTTATACGATTTTGTCTACCATATATGTAATATCAGCCCAAACAGAAAAGATTTCCTTATATTCCACCATTGGGTGGAACTCGGAATATTTTTTAATATAATTCTTCTCGAAGTCATATCATGCACTATACAGCAATGTTATTTATTTCAGAGTTGGTATGATCTATTTCACATAAATTCCCCGTAAAGACGTTTTTGTTACGCATGCTATACTAAATACTCATAGTGGTGTGGGGTATCCCCACCCGACTTTTGACATTTCCTTACTGGTTTTATTTACTGAAAATAAAAATTAAATATATTCCAAATTAATTATTTGAGAAATCTTATTAAGTGAACGTTACAATTATTCTGAGTACACTGTACGTCTTCCAGACATTTTTCAAAGGAAATTGTTTAAATCGTTGCCCCCTAGTTTTAATAAAATACGTTCATACATACACAGTGCTATCATTCTTTATGCTTCATATAAGTCTTGAGTATGGTTATACGCGTTTCGTTTTCACTTCGTTCTGAATATTGTGAGTGTTTTGAAAATGAAGAACAGATCTTAAACAGGATCTTCATCTATGACGTTAAATGACATGATCAGTTTTGTCTCAAAAATAAGTTTCTTTATTTTCTACTTTTTGTATTGTCATTTTCAGAGGACAAGTAAAATAATCGTTACTACCGCTAGAACTTCTTATACAAAGGTCATAAAATTAAAAAGCTTTATTGTAGAAAACTCGTTTAATATAAGGAATGTGAGTAAAATATCTCTATCACCTCTGGATATCATAAAATCCGAAACCATATACTCATAGAGAGTATTTATCCGACCAATATTAACGTCGTCTTATCCATTCTAGCATTTGTTCATTCATATTAAATTGAAACAAATATATATTCGTATCACATTTTATCTTTCTTCCACTAGAGTTTTCAACATACTCCTTGGATTTCCTTCTCCTTTTTAAAATCGTTCTGAGCACGAAAATACCGTGTAGTTATTGCATGGCGTCTGTCTAGCAGCAGACAGATAATGTTTTATTACCCACTTGCTTTGGGCTATTTTCGTATTAATCTGATTAAAAAGAATCAGTGAAGCGCTGGTTATCATAAAATGTATTTTATTAATGTTCCTCTTCAAAGAAGACACACAGAAGATTTATTAAATTTTAAGTTTGTTTAAATTGCATTGATAGTCATGTACTTTAATATGTTATTATGAAGAAAATATAATATTTTTAAAAATATAAAATTGAACAAATATAGAGAGATTTTGAGATTCTGAAAAAAAATAAATGAGGCGTGTGGACGATTCTTACTAAAAATACTTTTTGGGACAATATTCTATACTTTCGGGATCAGAATTAATTTAGCATGTGAGTCGCTACTGATACAGGAGGAGCTTTTGGAAACACGTACTAGTATAAAGCAACTCAACCCTTGTATTCTATGCTAAATTATTGCTAGAGGTCAACAGAGATGCGAGACACGAGAAAAGGAGTACATTGTGTAAATGTATAATAAAACTAGCAAGAAAAAGTAAAACGTCGGGCGGGGCCGACTATATAATGCCCTACACTACTATACATATTTAGTAGAGCCTCCGTAAAAAAGTATTTATTTGAAGAAATTCATACCACCTATCAACACTTGGCTTTAGAGCTGTTATAATTAGGTTTCAGAGGGAACTAATATATGAGAGGCATATCCAATTCTGAATCGATTTTCACTAATAAAAAAATCACCAACAAACATTGCTATAGAGTGAATGATACCACTTCACGAGAATAATTGTATTAAAAAAATGTACCGAGTTCCACCAAATGAAAACGTTCGTCCCGAAATTCACTCAGTTAGGGCAGATATTAGCCATTACTTGCACAATAAACCTGGAATCGGATTAAGGATACATATGGGAGCTACAACTTGACCGATATCGATAAAATTTGGCATTTCCGAGCTCTATAACAAATATCATTCTTGGGGAATACATATTACGAATGTGAGGGACTTAAAACCCCAAATGAATGATGAAACATATGTATGGGAGCTAAAGCTATATCTGAACCGATTTTCATCAATTAACCCAAAATCGGTTAAAAATATATATGGGAGCTATATCGAAATCTAAACCGACCTTGATACAATTTGGCAGAGGTATTTCTGTGCTGTACCCGACTTTAACACCAAATCGCATGAAATATATATATATATATATATATATATATATATATATATATATATATATATATATATATATATAGCTATATTTGAACAGATTTTCACCTAAATTGAATTTCGGTTTGAATTCCTCCTGGTTGAATTCCGTCGGAAATACTAACATTCAGATAATTTGGACTGAATTCGCCATTTGGCGCACAAATAACCCGAAGAAGATATATATGAGAGATATATCCAAAACTGAACCGATCTTAATAAAATTTGGCACAGGTATTTCTGAGCTCTATAAGATATCTGGTACCAAATATCATTGTTGTCGTATGCATATTTGAGGGGCTTTAAACCACAAATCGCATGAAACATATATATTGGAGCCATAGCAATATATAAACCGATTTCCGCCAAAGTTGCATACACTTTCTTCTAGACTGTGAGGGACTTTAACACCAAATCGGATAAAACATATGTATGGGAGCTTTCGCTCCGACTTTCACCAATTTGAAGTACTTGTTTCTAGGATGAATTCGGTCGGATGTACCAAAATTCCGGTCATTTGGACTGATATTGGCCATTTCGTGCACAATTAACCCGACATCGGTTGAAGATATATAGGAAAGCTATATCTTAATTTGAACCGATTCTCACAAATTTTAATAGGGTTCATCCTTGGCCCAACAAAATATTATTTGAAAATTTTCATCTCCATCGGATAATAAATGCGACCTGCATTTTGTTGACAAAAATACATGGACAGACGGACGGACAGACGGAATGACATGTATAAATGGACTCAGAAAGTGATTCTACGAAGATCTTCAAAATAATCTATGGTTTTATCTTGCTTCCTTCTCCACGTTACAAACAAATGCACAAAGACATAATACCCTTACACCACATAGTGGTGTAGGGTATCAAACTGTTGTTGCCTGTAGAGATATCAAGGCAATCTGGTGCTCGGGTTATAGGTAAAGCAATTCTCCAAGCTATTATTATTCAATGAAACAATTCCGGTCTATAATGACTTCAAAATCATAAAAAATACCGCATATTGGCAGATATCGTTATATAGGCGCTATACGAAGATTTGGACCGACAACGACCCATTTACGAACTTAACCTGAATGTTGTCAAAATAGACCTGTGTACAAAATCTTAGCATTATATTTTTGCCTTTTATTCAAAATTAAGAAAAATGTGAACTTAAAAAGTTGTAATTGAATTAAAATCTTTATTTATTAACTTTAAATCATATTTAATAAAGAAAATTGGATTAAACACATCATAACGGTCTCCATACATCTATTTTGTTAAAATATTTACCATGTTAAATTGTTTAAAAGTCCGTACCTGAAAGAAAAAAAAAGACTAATGTTTAATAATCAATGAATCAAATTTATAAAAAAGTGAGTTTAATTTTAGTATTACATATTGGTCTCAATATATACAGGGTGAGATAAAAAAACTGCAACAAAGTCAAACGCCAAAAATTTTACATTTTTTTTTTTAATTTTTTTGAATGAAAGCAGAAAATGTCGGAAATTGCATCAAATTTTAAAATGAGTTTAGATTTGTTCGAATTGGTCACCTTTGGCACGAATTATGGCTTTCAAACGTCATGCATTGCCCAAATGTTACTCTGCGGTATTTTGGCCCATTCTCGGCGAAGCGATTGCTTGAGGTGATCGACACTTTGGTATTTTTTAGTGCCAACCTTGCTTTCCAAAATACTCCAGATATAATAGTCCAACGGATTGGTATCCGGAGATTTTGGTGGCCATTGTACGCTGGGAATGAAGCGAGAAACATAATTCTGTAACCATTCTTGGGTGGTGCGTGCTGAGTGTTGTTGGAATGTCCAAGTGGTGCCCAACGCTTTAATACACCCTCCACAATATTTTCGCGATAATATTCGGCATTTATTCTGATGCCATGGTCGATTAATACGAGCGGAGAGCGACCATCGGCTGTTATGGCGGCCCACACCATCACCATGACCGATGCTTGAGTTCTGGTGGCCAACCGATGGTGCGCATTTTGAGCTGACCTCTTTGACAAATAAACACGATCATTTTGTTTGTTTACAAACTGCTGGACAACGAATGTTTTCTCATCGAAGAAAACCAAATTCGGCAGTTCATCACTTTCGGCCAAGCGAAGCAACTCTTTAGCTCTTTTGAGTTTATTTTCTTTCTCTTGCGGTGTAAGTTCTTGCACTTTTTCGAATTTCAATGGCTTTACCACGAGTACATTTTTCAATATTTGCCGAATGAAATATTGCGCGGGTTTCGATCAAGTCGCTTCTGTACTTTTCGAACCATTTCTGCTGATTGTGCTGTTTTCTTCCGTCCATTTCCTAGACGTCAAGCTACGCTACCAGTGTGGAGGATATTCCAAAATGTGGACCGATATATCTCATTTTCAATACCCACCATCCCAGACACAATACATATTGCTCTGCCAAAATTTTAAGCTCTACGTCAAATAAAGTGGGCTGTATCGTGATTTCAACAGAGAGACCCTCGATAATCGTTAAATCAGTTTAGAATTTTATTCTGGTCATGAATATATATACTTTATACCTACCCTCCTTTTCAAGGTGGAGGGTATAAAAGTTTTGTCAAACTGAAAAATTCTGAATTTTGAGTACTAACAAATAAAAAATCATATAAGTTCGGCTGGGCCGAACTTTGAATACCGTCCACCATTTGGTACAAATTTGGCAATTTTCAAAAAAAATAAAATCCATTAAAAATTCTGTTAAAATCTTAAAAATACCGAATGTAGCCGTATATTAGGGTCTATACGTCGTGTAGTATTCATTACGAACTTCAAATACAAAATTTAAAATAATTCAGGTAAATAATGTCGCTAAAATCATCCAAATACCGAATATCGAAGCGTAACTTTATATGGGGCTATACGAAGACGTGGACCTACATGGCTCATTTTCTGTCTAAGGTTGTAGTATCCATTACGAATTTCAAATACCAAATTTGAAACAATTCCGGTAAATATGTCGCTAAAATCATCAAAATACCGAATATCGAGAGGTACAGTTATATGGGGGCTATACGAAGACGTGGACCTATATAGCCCATTTTCAATACCAAAAGTCCCGCAGACATAATACACATTTGAGTAAATTTTTATTAACTTACTTCATTTCGTTCGGAAGCTAGAGTGATTTCCACAGACGGACGGACTTTGATAAATCGACATAGAATTTTATGCTGATCAATATTAAAAGGCCTAACACCAACTGTTGAAACGAATCTTAAATTTTAAGGTGGAATTTTCACTGATGAAGTAGAGGAATACATTCTATATAAAGTGGTTTCCAATTTTTAGGCCTTCTAATTTCCCTATTTTGTTTTTGATTGTTTAGTGAAAAAATATTATTACCGATTTGAAGCCTTGTGAACACATAATACATTACCGTTTTTTTTAACTCCACCAAGGTAAATAACTGAAAACCGAAATTCCATATTTAATAAAAATTTTAATTACAACCCCATCTGTACAACTGCAACACCAAACCAATTTACATTTTGCTTGAAACCAACAACCCACATTCTCATATTCTTGCAACATTTTTTCATTATTTTCCCGCTTCGAACATCAAATACCATTTTATTGTTTTTGTTATTTTATCATATTTTTATGCGTTTGTAGTGATTTTTGATTTATTTAATGGTCGAGGAATATTTTTTTATTCTCTGCGAGCATTAATTTTCTATTAAACCATCGTTTGCACTTTCTCACCCTCTCTCCCGCTCGCTCGCACGCTCGCTCACTCGCCGTCTTCTTTCATTTCCTTTCGGGCTTTACTTTCATTTTGTTATGCCTGCAAACGTTATTTTTTTTCAGTTTTCCCTTTTTCTTTGCCGGTTGTGAAAGTCATAAAATTTTATGATTTCGATCTGCCGGAAAAGAAATGAAAACATGCCCGAGACTTACAGCGGCAAGCAGTGGAAGTTGAATTTTCCCATGGAACAGGATGTGAAAAAGTTTGATTTTGTAGATGTCTGTGTGTGTGTGTGGGTATGTTGGTGTTCGTGCGATAGTATGTCTTGATTCCGTTATCATAGGATAATGTAGTTTATGCTACATTTCCGGTTACCGTTAAAAGTGTAAAGAGCTGCTCCCGCTTGCCGCCACTGAGTGTTAGCTTAGTGTTGTTGCCATTGGTTACCACATGCCACCACACATTCACACACTTGTTGTATACACATATGTTGCTCGCTTTGAAAAAGGTTGCTGTTAAAGAAGTAATTCAGCCGGGTCATAACTCTGGCTTAAGGAATATTCTCTGCACCCATTTTGCCCTGCTTTAACGGCATTTCGTTATCATTGATAACACCTTCCGTTCATTTAATCAATACATGATTTTTATTTTATTTTATTTCTGGGCAGATAAGTAAAGGTCTCTACATATTTTTGTCGGAGATCTTAAAGTGCCGTAGATGTTGTTTTTTCGTTACCTTTTATTTTTTCGAGCAACGTTTGCTCTTAGTCCCCGTCTACGGGTCAACAATATGATATTGTTATAAATATTAAATGGTTTTTATTGTGTAAAAATTGAATTCGTGTTAGTGTGGGTGTGTGCGTTGGTTTGGCCGTGTAAAGTGGAACTTCTCTAAAAGCATTTATCCATCCATTCATCGTCTGGACAGGGTAGTTTTTTTTTTCTTTTTTTAAACCTTTCATAAAACATCTTGGGATAGCATTTTTTTGTGTTTTGTGGCGAAAGGTAAGGAGTTCAATCGAAATTTGAGCAAAAATCGACAGTGGTCTGAAATATGAAAAAAGGTATGAGTCCGAATTCATTGTCGATAAGACAATTATACTCATTAATAAAAATATAATTGGAAATATTGAGTGCAATTCTCGTTTTGGAACTTCAATTATCCAAAGAAAAACCAGTAATGAAAGGTCAAAAGTCGGGCGGGGCCTACTATATGATACCCTACACCACTATGCATATTTAATAGATCTCCCGTAAAAAAATAATTTATTTAAAGTAGATCATACCATCTATCAACATTTGGCTTTAGAGCAGTTATAGTTTGGTTTCAGAGGGAACTAATTTATGGGAGGCATATCCAATTCTGAAGACATTTTAATATTTTATTCATCTGAGGCTTTTTAATATCTTATACCAAATAACCTTGCTATAAAGTGCATGAGAAGGATTATATTCAACAAGTAACATTGGAACAAAATATAAATCTTAAAAAACCTTAAAAATACCTAATGTAGCCGTTACATTAGGGTCTATATATCAAAATACCGAATATAGGGAGTTAATATTATATGGGGTTATAACAAAACGTGGACCTGCACAGACAATTTTCTGTCATAGGCTGTAGTATCCACTACGAACTTCAAATACCAAATTTGAAACACTTCCGATGAATAATGTCCCTAACATCATAAAAAAAATATCGGGAGGTACCGCTATATGGGGCTATACCAAAACGTGGTCCTGCACCATTTTCTGTCTTAGACTGTATTATCCACTACGAAATTAAAATATCAAATTTGAGACAATTACGGTGAATAATGTCGCTAAAATTATCAAAATACCAAATATCGGGAGGCACCGCTATATGGGGGCTATACGATAACGGGGACCTGCACAGATAATCTTCTGTCATAGGCTGTAATATCCATTATAAACTCCAAATACCAAATTTTAAACAATTCCGGTGAAAATCGTCAAAATACCGAATATGGAGAGGTACCGTTATATGGCGACTATAAGAAGACGTGGACTTGCACAGAAAATCTTTTGTCATAGGCTGTAATAACCATTACAAACTTCAAATACCAAATTTTAAACAATTCCGGTGAATAACGTTGCTAAAATCATCAAAACACCAAATGTCGGGAGGTACTGGTATATGGGGACTATACCAAAACGTGGACCTACATGACCTATTTTCAATACCAAAAGTCCTGGAGAAATAATATACATTTGAGTAAAATGTTATCAACCTACTTCAATTCGTTCGGAAGCTAGAGTGATTTCAACAGACGGACGGACTTCACTAAATCGACATAGAATTTTATCCTGATCAAGAATATACATACTTTGTGGGGTCTAAAATGTATATTTCGGGGTGTTACAAACTGAATGACATACCCTCCTATGAGTCGATTTATGCATATCCGTCCGTCTGTCCTTGTATTTTTGTGAACAAAGTACAGTTCGCATTTATTACCCGATCCAGATGAAATTTTGCACAAATCATTTGATTGGCCCAAGGACGAACCCTATTGAGATAATCGGTAAAAATTTAAATATAGCTCCCATATATCTTCGTCCGATTTGCCTTTTATTTGAAATTTTGCACATAGAACCAAATTAGGCCTGAAAATAAGTATGCCAAATTCGATCGAAATCGGTTCAGCTATAGCTCCCATATATATTGTTCATCCGATTTATTATTTTTGTCCTCCGCAGCCGTAATATGCACTCTGTAACAACAATATTTGGGGAAATATATCAAATGCAGCTCAGAAATACCGTTGCTAAATTATATCGAGATCGGTTAAGATTTGGATATAGCTCCCATATATAACTTCGTCCGATTTACCTTTTATTATACAGCAAACGTCTAATATTTGCCGAAATAGGATGGAATTTGGTACATACGACCGTCTAGAATTGAGTCTAGAAGCTAGCAAGCCAAAGATCGGTGAAGATCGGTTCAGATATAGCTATAGCTCCCATATATATTGTTCATCCGATTTGTTATATGTGTTACTCACAGCCGTAATATGCACTCCGTAACAACGATATTCAGGGAAATATATGAAATACAGCTCAGAAATATCTTTGCCAAATTTAGCAAGATCGATTCAGATTTGGACATAGCTCCCATATATATCTTTATCTGATTTCAAATTAATTGTGCACCAAATGGGCAATACAAGTCCGAATTTAAAAGATACAAATGCTTCGGAATATTTACTCTCTTGAACTTTAAATAATAATTATAATCATAGCGTGTATGATTAAATTCTCCCATAAAAACTTTTAATTGTTATGTGGAGCTCTACTAAATTAGCAAAGTGGTGTAGGGTATCATAAAATCGGCCCGACTTTAGGACTTTCTTTACTGGTTTTAATATGAGATTTATGATATTTCCGCTGGAGCTAATTGTGGTGATACACAAACTTCGTCAAATGCCGACGATTACTTTTGTATTTTTCAAGAGATCGTAGATTTTTGTTAAATATTGGTTCAAAATATATTACGATAATTCGACGATCATGATTTTTCTTTCAGTTCGAAAAGGCATTACATGTACAGTTTACCATCTACAGTCTTTTTAACTATTGTCTTTGCTTACTTGTTGGTAGATAATATTGTGATTGGAAATCACATTTCCCAGTAATATCTTGTTTTGTTTTTTTTTTTTTTCAATATACTCCAACATCAAAAATTCCTGTGTCAATTTTCAACACATCCACCTGAACTTTAGGATTCCGCTCCTATACACAAGAAAATCCATTTTCTCTTTATTTCATTTATAAAATTATATTTGGCACACCTGCAATTTCTTATCTGCTTCTTTGTGCTGATTTCGAAATTGTACGAAAATAGAACACCACTGTGTTGTGAACCACGATTTCATTGATAGCATTTTTTTATTATTGAGACAATCCGTTGTATTATTTTTTTTACGTTCTTTTTTATTCTTTGTCTGCTGTTTTATTATATATTTCTATTTATCATTTATTATTGCAGACTTTTTGGGTTTTGCTTTCCCTTATGGACAAATAGCTGCAGGCAAAATCTGGAGCAGAAAGAGAATGTTTGAATTCCCCGAAGAGACAAAACCCTTGGCAAGGCCTTTGAGGATAAAATTACAACAACGATAATAACACAACAGGAAAAAAGTTTAATTTTTTTCTGTTTTATTACAAAAGAAATTTGGCATTATTTTTTTTTCTTTTCTGTCAGCAAAGGTGGGTGGGAACAGCTCACTGATTGAATATGTTTGTTTCAGAAGCTGTTTTTTTTGTGTCTTTGTTGGCCACATCCATAATGTCAGCAAAATGTATTATTAATTATTTAAGCTTTATATGTATTTTAGATGAATGTCGTCGGTAATTTCAAAAAAGTATTTTGTATTGGGAGCTTTGTTAAGCGGAAAAGGTCTTAAGTGCAAACACTTGTACCCTTTCTACATTTTTTTGTAAATATGACAGAATTCTCTACAATATTTAATACAAACTTGGAAGTACAAAGGTACCCCATGTTATGGTATACTCCTGTCCTTTTTTTGAAAATATACAACCATGTTTTGAGTTATTAGTTTTACGTTGTTATATAGCATGCAAACTTTCCGTAAAAAAACATGTACGGTCCCTATTCTTATAAAACCTTCAGAGCTTTTCAACGTACTCATACACACATGTACTCACCCACCCACCATTTGTATAATTAAATAATTAAAATAAAATAAAAACAAGTCCGTTTATTAAAATAAATTTTGACTTCCGTTATGATTATTTAAATGTTGTTAGGATGACATCGAATGTATAGGCCAATATTTATATTTCAAGAATGAGTGAACCGATACGACACACCAGATCTTGGGTTGATTGAAATATTGGGATGTGCCTAGTTTGAAAGGAACCCAGTGGTCTTTCCGCGCCTTATAAGGTTCCTGGTTTTTCAAAATTTGGACCCATTGTGGGGAAGGTATCAGAAGTACTGCTCCGTTCTATCAGTTCTTAATACGAGATGTTGTGTGGGTAGAAATATTGAGATGTACGAAATTTTGAGGACATTTGAACTCTCATTTCACATTTTATAAAAGTTATAATTATTCAATTGAACCTTTGTATGGGAGGTACAAGAAGGAGTGGTCCGACACTTTCCATCTATCCACCTGGTCTTGAGTTGATAAGAATATTGGAATGTGTCAAGTTTGAAAATAATCGGAGGCTTATTTCGTGTTTCATAAATTTAAGGTTATTTAAAATGTTGACCACCTTTGTGGGGGAGGTAGAAGAAGGTGGTCGGTATCTACTATCTTCACACCAAGTCTTGTGCTAATAAAAATATTAAGATGTGTGGAATTTGAAAAAAATCGGATGCCTATTTCAAAGTTATTCAAAATTTTAAGCGTTTGTGGCGGAGGAACCACGCACATGATCATCTGCTGATAGAAATATTGGAATGTTCGAAATTTGAAGAGAATCACATGATGGAGTATACCGATATTATCCATTTTCGTTCCTGGCCTAGGAATTTGGAACTTGAAAAGGTTGCACAAAATCGAATGATGTTTTCTTGTTTGATACGGCAAATTATTTTCTTTCAAAATTGCGACCTTTTGTGGTGAAGGTACACGAAGAAGTGGCCCGATATTGACCATCTCCGAACATTATCTAAGTTTGATAATAACATTACCATGTACAACGACTGGATCAAATCGGATACTCCCTTAGAGAGTTGTAGTACGCACCAGACAGACAGAAGGACGGACGAACACCTCTATATCGACTCCAAATCCTGAAATGGACTCGGCCCAAAGGAACCTAGGTTTTAAAACCGTTATATCGATGAGACATGTTTGGACGCATTAAAGTCGAAAGTCGGGCCAGGCCGTTTATATGATACCCTACACTACTATGCATATTTAGTAGAACTCCCATAACAAAAGAATTTATTTGAAGTAGATCATACCATCCATCAACATTTGGCTTTAGAGCCGTTATAGTTTGGTTTCAGAGGGAGGGAGGAAGGGTGAGAAGAAAAAACTGCAACCAACTTCAGACTGCTGTCATTTCTAAGCCACTCGTCCGATAGCTGTTAAAATTATTTCAGTGACAGCTCATTATATTATTTACAAGCGTAAAAAAAACATTTTTGTGAGAATTTTTCAGAAAAAAGTTATTAGTGATGGAATTCAAGCGTGATAGTGTAATTTCAGCTGAAAATGTGCACCTTCTGTTGGCCATCAGAACTCAAGCGCCGGCTTTGGTGATGGTGTGGACCTCCATAATAGCCGATGGTCGCTCTCTGCTCGCATTAATCGGCCGTGGCATCAGAATAAATGCCGAATATTATCGCGAAAATATTCTGGAGGGTGTATTAAAGCCGTGAGCACGCAAACATTTTGGCCGCAGACCTTGGACATTCCAACAGGACTCAGCACTATCGCACTCAGAACGCGCCACCCAGGAATGGTTGCAAAATGAGGTTCCTCGCTTCATTTCCAGCACACAATGGCCACCAAAATATCCGGATATCAATCCGTTGGACTATTGTGTCTTGAGTATTTTGAAGAGCAAGGTTGGCACTAAAAACTACCAAAGTTTCGATCAGAGCAGAGCAACATTCGGGCAGCGTGTGACGGTTTCATTGGCCGTTTGAAGGCCATAATTCGTGCCAAATGTGACCAATTCGAATAAATGTAAACTTATTCCAAAATTTGATGCTATTTTCGACATTTTTTGCTTTCATTGAATAAAATTTAAAAAAATCAAATTTATGGCGTTTGACTTTGTTGCAATTTTTTTTTATCTCACCCTGTATATATATGGGAGCTATAACTATATCTGAACCGATTTTTACTAAATTATGTACTTGCTTGTACATGGAATTCTGTTAGATGTGGCAAAATTCAGATCATTAACCCGAAACAGGTTGAAGATATATGGGAGCTATGTCTAAATCTAATCCGATTATCACGAATTTCAGTGGAGTTTGTCATTGGGCCAAACAAATATTATTTGGAAAATATCGTCTCAATCGGATAATTAATGCGACCTGCATTTTGTACCATTTTCACCAAATTTGATGTACTTGCTTCTAGACTGATTTCGGTTGGATGTGCCAAAATTAAGATCATTTGGACGTATATTGGCGGTTTGGTGCACAATTAACCAGAAATCGGTTGAACATATATGGGAGCTATGTCTAAATCTGATCCGATTATCACCAATTTCAGTAGAATACGTCGTTGGGTCAAACAAATATTATTTGGAAAATTTCGTTTCAATCGTATACCACTATGTGGTGTAGGGTATAATTAAAAATATTAAAATTGTATATTAGTGTTCGAAAATGTATTTTCTATATTTTTTTATTCGCCCTCCATTAGTATAATTAATATATCATAAAAATTAAAAAAAAATGATTCTTGAAGCTTTAGGTACTTAATGAACTTTTTACGCACACCTTATTTTACACATTTCAATGTGTTCTCTCTATATATGCAAGCTGACCCTGAAAACGGCCATAACACCACTAATTTCTCCACAATTCCATTGTACCTGGCGTCGCGTTTTCTAGCCTTTTGCTAAAAATATATATTTCCAAATTACCAATGTTTTATTTGTGAATTCGCTGTGCGTTCAGGGATAAACTCCCTGTCTCACTTGTAAACCTTAGATTTAATTATGCGTTTTTTTTTCTTTGGTTTGCTCGTGGTCGTTATCAATAGGCAATAAATGTTGTATGGTCACGCTTCTCCTTCTTTTTCAATCCACGGGGATTCTCGTACCCGAAAAGAAAACAAACCATAAATATTTTTTTCTTTTTGCTTTGGCCAATCTTAATTTATGTCCATGGACACACACGTGCGTGCGTTCCAGTCACTGTGGACTGTTTGTGCACAGCATACAAATCTTATATAGGTATGTAAGTTAGACCTTTTCGGGATCTATTTTTTTCTTTTCTGGGACTTTAATACTGTAGATATTTTCGAGTTGAATTTTGATGGTATTTATTTTGTTCAGAAATAATAAAGGAATCTCTAAAATGTAAACCAAAACAAATTTAACTTCATATTTTGGTGAAGAAAGCAAAATAATTTTTCAAATGATTACACAATGTTGCAGCGAAACATAAGGAGCTCGATAACCCATTGGCTAAATGACTCCATTACCAATTGGTTATTTCTTAAAAAATATATAAATCGAAAGAACATATTTTCCAAAACCGCCTTTTTATCACAAACCTACAAAGACATAGAAGTGTAAAGAAAGGACAATACAGATATCATAACAACATAGTTACCAATGCAAACTTTTGGAAAGGTCCATGGAATAAAATTTTGAAACCACATTTTTTGGTTTTTTCAAACTTTTATTTGTCTCTGGATTCTGTAATTGTGGTTTTTATATCAGCATGCCTCTGGCATGCGCTGTACTCTATGTATTGTAGACACAAACCAAATATATCAAATCTACTTTCCAATCTGATTCTCTTACCAAATTTTATATTTTTATACCCTCAGCCATATGGCTAGAGAGTCGAAATAACGTTTTCAGACCCCAGATCTCTTTGGACCAAATCCGTTTCAGAACATTTGGAGTCGATCTAGCTATGTCCGTCCGTCTATCTGTCTGACTGGTGCGCACGATAAACCTCGAAGACAGTATCCATACTTAGTCCATACTTGGTACATCGTAATATTATTATCAAACTTAGATCGAGTTCGGTGATGGGCAATATCCGTCCACTGCTTCTGGTACCTTCCCCCATAAAATGTCGAAATTTTCAAAGAAGATATTTTATTGCACAGAAAGAGAAAGGATGATTCGATCTTGCTTCAACTTTGCAAATACTAATATTTTTATCAGTGCTAAGTGAGGTGCGAAAATGGACATTATCGGTTTATTCCATCAAGTACCTCCCCCACAAAGGTTCAAAATTTTAAATAATTATAACTCTTATAAAATGTGATGTAAGAGTCCGATTATCTTCATATTACATACATCCCAATATTATTATTAATCCTAGGTCTGGTGTGAAGAAGGAATATATTGGTCCACACCTTCTGGTACCTCCCCCACAAAGGGTCAAAATTTTGAATATTCATGAAGCTCATAAAACACGAAATTAACATCCGATTAAATTCGGACTTGGCACATCCCAATATTTCCATAAACACAAGATCTGTTATAAAGATGGTAGGGATCGGACCATTCCTTCTGACACCTCCCACGTAAAGAATTAAAATTATGAATAATCGAAAAGACACTATTTCCTAGGTGGGCTGGGGTAAGCTCGAGGCGGCCAAGGGTACGTCACAGAAATTTATTTGAATCAGTGATCAGAGTAAAGAAGAAGCAGTTTTATTTGTCGGTCGAGGAACAGTTCGTTTTATTTATTATTACTCGGGATTTTTGACAGAGTTTTTTTTTGGCTGAGTTCTATCGAGAATACTCCGCAGGCTTGGCGTCGAGACCTTTAACGGAACTCGGTAGCTATGCTCAGGGCTTCCTGGGGCTCGGAATGGCAAATAGACGTGGCGTGGAGAACACACGTCGAGACGGGATCGCTGGCAGTGGTGAATTTAAATATGTGGCTTGGAAACACGCACCTCGGACCAAAATGGTCGGCAGTACGAGTGGTGGACAACCGACTATGGCAACTCAAATCCGAAATAAGCATCCGGATCTTATCATATTACACACATCACAATGTTTCTATTAGCCCATGGTCTGATGTGAAGATGGGCTATATCGGTCCACTCCTTCTGGTACCTCCCCCACAAAGGGTCAAAATGTTGAGTATCCATGTAGCTCATGAAACAAGAAAATACCGACCAATTCCATTCAGACATAATACATCTCAATTTTTCCATCAACACAAGATCTCTTATAAATATGGTCCTTCTGGTACCTCCCCTACATAGGGTTCAAGATTTTGAAAAACCAAACGCTCTCAGAAAGCGGAATAAGCATCCAACCCATCTCCTCAAATTTCCCACACACAAACATTTGTGTTAACACAAGATCTGTTGTAAAGATGGTATACATCTGCGAACCCCTTGTGGTACCCCAGCCACAAAGGGTCAGAATTTCAATACTTATATCCGTCATAACTTGCGAAATAAGTCGGCGATTCTCTACAACTTGCTATATCTAAATATTTCTCTTAACTAGAAATCTGATATGAATATGTAATTTATCTGAATTTATGATTTTGAATAAAATTGCATATAAATGTTCGATCTCCTTCAAATTTTGCACATACCCAAAATGTTTATCTGTATTAAAAGTAGTATGAAAATGGAGTTCATGGGTCCGCTATATCCGTTATTTCATGCATATTTCAACATTTTCCAAAAATTTTCACATATCTCATATAAAGTACAGGAAATAGTCGGTTTAGTCAAAATCTGTCATGTTGTAATATATTTATATCAGTCTTATTGGCCAACTGCCCTGGAAACTCCACCATTAAGAGCAAACAGTTTGAGTAATCATAAGTCAAGGCTGGAGGTAAACATCTGTCGGCAGAACCGACTGATACTATTTTGCTTGTTAACTCTATCCGTTTATTAATACCAAATGGTACCATTTTGAACATTTCGTTCGAATTTCCAAAAACATCTATACTGCACATCTATCCTGCACTCTATCAGAGACTCTCATTTCATATTTCAAAATTCTAACTTATCTCATTTGTCCAATTCAAAGTACTTTTCGTACCCTTTTAGTACAAAGTTGACAAAAACTCAGCCTTAACAAATGCCTATGTACCAAGACTGGCCCTCGCGCAAATTTTTAAGTTGTTAGCTTCTGGCGTTTCGTTTAAGCATTGAATAGGATTTTTTCACATGAAATTCGATTTTTCAAAATTTCCTTTCCTTTGAAAAATTTAATTTTATGTTTTACAACTGGAAATGCCAACAACTTTCTCATTTATTAAATCCCATTAAGACATAGTTTTAGTTTTGGAAATTTGTTTAATTTAAATAGTTCACCGACTTAAATATAATTGAAACTGACACCTTTTCCTCCCTCCCCATTAATTTCCATTTAAACTATCCGATTAAGATTTGTATGGCCCAATTGAATATGCAACCAGCGTGAAACCGCAGCGATGAGCAAATTATATTTGATTTTAACAAATACCTAAATCGCATGATTTCTATTTACATTGGGGATGGGGGTTCTAATAATTGTGTGTCACATTGAAACCGATTACTCGGCTTTTCGTTTATATGTGATGCAATCTTTCAATACTGACTGCGGTTATGAACAGAACCAGTAAAGAAAGGTCTAGAATTGCCGGGGCCGAGACCGAGACAAATAAACTTTTTTTTTGGGAAATTTGTGATCGTTTTTGAATACGTATGTATTATGGCTTTAAAGCAGGGTGAGATAAAAACTGCAACAAAGTCAAACTTCATAATTTTTACATTTTTTTAAAAATTTTATTAATTGAACGCAAAAAATTCGGAAATAGCATCAAATTTTAGAAAAAGTTTAGATTTGTTCGAATTGGTCACCTTTGGCACGAATTATGGCCTTCAAACGGCCAATAAACCTTCACACGCTGCCCAAATGTTGCTTTGCGGTATTTTGGCCCATTTCCGGCGAAGCGCTTGCATGAGGTGATCTGCACTTTGGTATTTTTAGTGTCACCCTTGCTTTCCTAAATACTCCAGACACAACAGTCCAAATGATTGGTATCCGTTTTTTCATCTCACCCTGTAAAGCCGATAGGAAATAATGTATGGAATGTGTATCCTCCTCTTAATCGATTTCTTCATCAAAATCCAACTTAGTTGAGCTGATATAACACTTTTTTGGCATAATAAACGTGAAATCGGGAGTTATATTCAAATATGAACCGATCTTTATAAAATTTAGAAGAGGTATTTTGATACTGTACCTGATAGCTGGAAAGAAATATGGTTGTTGTGGCGGACAGTATAGGTGTGTGAAAGACTTAAATAAAAAGTCCGATGAAACATATATATGGGACCTATAGCTACATATTAATCGGTTTTCACCAAATTTTATACATTTTCTTCCAGGATAAATTCATTCATATTTGCCAAAATCCATTCAATTCGGACTTATATAAACCATTTGGTGACCAACGAACTTGAAATCGAGTTAAGATATATATGGTAGCTCAATCCAATTTGAATCGATCTTAATTGAATTTTGCAGATATATATCTGAGCTGTATTTGATAAATTTAGCAAAATAGCAAATCGGATTAAAAAAAAAGTAAATGAGAGCTATAGCCATATCTGAACCGAATTCCCCATACTTATTTCTGGAATAAATTTAATCAAATGTGGCAAATTTCATCCCATTTGGACTAATATAGGTGAGATAAAAAAACTGCCACCAACTTCAGATTGCTGTCATTTCTAAGCCACTGTTCCGACCGCTGTTATTATTCCTGTGACAGCTCATTATATTGTTTACAAGCGTACAAGAGCATTTTGGTGAGAATTTTCCCGAAAAAAAGTTATTCGTAATGGAATTCAAGCGATTGATTTTTTGATTTTTTATATTTACCTGGAAAACCTGGTAGCGTGGCCCGATGTAAAGGAAGGGGACGAACCGCAACATCAGCAGAAATGATTCGAAAAGTAAAGAAGCGACTTGGTCGAAACCCGCGTCGCAGTGGCTGAAAAATGGCTCGTGAGCTGAACATATCGCAATATTCAATTCGGCAAATATTGAAAAATGAGCTCGGGGTAAAGCCGTTGAAATTCCAAAAAGTGCAAGAACTTACACCGCAACAGAATGAAAATAGACTCAAAAGAGCTAAAGAGTTGCTTCGCTTGGCCGAAAGTGCTGAACTGCCGAATTTGGTTTTCTCCGATGAGAAAACATTCATTGTCCAACAGTTTGTAAACAAACAAAATGATCGTGTTTACTTGCTAAAGAGGTCAGCCGAATATGAGCACCTACGGTTGGCCACCAGAACTCAAGCGCCGGCCACGGTGATGGTGTGGGCCGCCATAACAGCCGATGGTCGCTGTCCCCTCGTATTAATCGACCATGGCATCAGAATAAATGCCGAATATTACCGCGAAAATATTCCGGAGGGTGTATTAAAGCCATTCAAACAGGACTCAGCACGCACAACCCAAGAATGGTTACAAAATGAGGTTCCTCGTTTCATTTCCAGCGCACAATGGCCACCAAAATCTCCGGATACCAATCCGTTGGCCTATTGTGTCTGGAGCATTTCGGAAATCAATGTTGACACTACGAAATACCAAAGTGTCGATCGCTGGGAATCGGCCAAAATACCGCAGAGCAACATTTGGACAGCGTGTGACGGTTTCATTGGCATTGGCCATTGAAGGCCATATTTCGTGCCACAGGTGACCAATTCGATCAAATCTAAACTTATTCTAAAATTTGATGCTTTCATTCAATAAAATTTAAAAAAGGAAAAAAATACAAATTGTTGCAGTTTTTTATCTCACCCTGTATATGGTAGCTAAATCCAAATTTTGACCGACCTCAATTAAATTGTGCAGAGGTATAGCTAAGCTGTAGTTGATATATTTCTCCGAATATAGTTGCCGACACCATATTACGGCTCGGAAGAACAAAAAATTAAAAAAAATTCCAATTTTTTCGGATTTTGACTAATATTACACACATATTGCACAATACGGTGCAAATTGGACGAATATCTATATTGGAGCTTTATCTAAATTTTGAAAGGTTATCTCCAATTTAAATAGAGTTCGTCCTTAGGTCTAACATCTCGATGGGGCAATAGATGCGACCTGTACTTTGTTTACAAAAATACATGGACGGACCGATATTCATAAATCGACTCAGAATGTGATTCTGAGTCGGAGTCGTTATAGCCATGCCCATCCTGGCTCATGCACATGATAGCTCTCGAAGGGAGCATCTACACTGGGTGCTTCGTAATATTTTTACTTAACTTATATCGAATTGATATAATGATTGATGGATTGACAAAAATCTGGCATTCCTTATAGGACCTCCCCAGTAAAAATGTAAAATCTCAGATTTGTATCAGACTTAAGTCAGGAGTGAAATGGGAAAAAGAGACCCACTGCTTCCCTTGTTTGAATCTCTGTAGTAGTTATACATTTCCATCTCACAATCGGTCTACCGACTGCCTGTTATAAGGGTATACTCCCACATGATTTGTGTTCACTTCCCTCTCGTTTCAAGGCAATTTACATGGGTGCAGAAGGCAATAACAAAATATTTAGTTTGAAGTCTTACATTTTGGCCAATAGCACCAAATGGCAATTTTCAGACCAAATGACCTGAATTTTGGCACATCCGAGCGAATTCAGTCTGGAAGCAAGTACATCAAATTTATAGATGGGATTTGATATTTGGTACCAGATATCAAATACGGCTCTGAAATAAGTGTACCAATTTTTGTCAAGACCGGTTCAGATTTGGATATAGCTCTCATATATATATCGTCAACCGATTTCGGGTTAATTGGGCACCAAATGACCAATATCAGACCAAATGACCTGAATTTTGACAAATCTGACCGAGTAAATCAAATTTGGTGAAAATGGGTTTAGATACAGCTATAGCTCCCATGTATACAGGGTTGCCCATATTCGACGGACCCATCTGGCAACGCCATAACTTTTGACAGAGATGTCACATCGCTTAATGACATACCGCGTTTGAAGCGTCAGTCCAAGCAGATTTTTACCATGAAGCAATACACGCCACGCGAGCGCTCTGAAATAGTTGAAATTTACATTCAACAGAAGAAGTCAATTGTGAAAGCTCAACGTGCTTTTAAAACATTAAAAAATGTGAGAAGTGCGCCTTCTAAGAACACTATTAAGCGTTTATACGAAATATTTTCGACTGGTAAGGCTCTGTCTAATCCGAAGAGGCCATATAAAAGTCGACCAAGGCGATCGGCCGAGAATATCGCTGCCGTACGAGCCAGTGTTGAGAGGTCCCCAAGAACATCGCAAAAACGCCGTTCTCAGCATTTGGGCATGGCTCGGTCCACTTTACAACGGATTATTCGCATTGATTTGCATTTGTTCCCGTACAAAATTCAATTAACGCAAAGAATGTTGCCTGCGGACAAGCCTCGTCGATTGGAATGTGCCCAAAGGACCGTCGAATATGGGCAACCCTATATGATTCATCCGATTTGGTGTTAAAGTCCCCCACATTCGTAATATGCCCGCCACAAAAATAATGTTTGGTATCAGATTAATTGTGCACACTATGTCAATATCAGTCCAAAAGTCCTGATTTTTGGCACATCCGTCCGAATTCAGTCTAGAAGCAAGAACATCGAATTCGAAGAAAATAGGTTAAGATATATATATTTCATCCGATTTGGCGTTTAAGTCCCCCGTAGTAGTGTAGGGTATCATATGGTCGACTCCGCCCGACTTTTGATTTTTCCTTACTGGTTTTAGGAATAACCAGCCTTCTGGCAATAAAAATATTTGTTTTTTACATTACCTTGTTGTTCGGCGTATATAGCTTCCAACTTATTACTGGACCTTGCAATGTGAATAAATATGGAACCATCTTTCCAGAGTTAGCAGACTCCTACAGAAATGAGTGGTTTCGAATTAATCCGGTGTAATACTACACTGTACCGGTTTGTTCAGTTTTTCAGAACATAAACCATCTTTCGAAAGTTACACATAACGTCAGCGATTTCGGGGTTCTGCAGAGATTACTTCCAGATTGATAACTTGGTTCAAAAAAAGTGATAATATATTTTTGGTTGATTCAAAACAGACCCGGTTTTAGGAAATCTAATCGTATGCGGCTACAGGCCGCATTATTTGCACATACCTTAACATGCTTAGTTATGCTTAATATATAAATGTTAGATTAAAACAGTCACCTTCATTTATCATTCCATGGCAACAATTTGAAAATAGAAACTGCAAAAACAAAAGAAAACACAAACATAAATGGAAATTCCCGATAAAACATTGCCTTTGTTGTGCTGTGTTGCCACCGGTTTTAGTTTTGGAGACAAAGCAAAGTGTTGCCCATGCAAATAGATTGCCATGGAAATATTATCCCAAAACCAATTTCAAAGTGATTTTGTTGCGGGACACATTGTTCGACGTCGATGTTGGAAATTCAATCGTTTGTTTGTCGTGTATTCATCGTGAATACAAAGTGCAAAAAAAAACGAGTTTTTAATATTCATCGGTTCCTTTGTCAAAACTATTGTTTCGAACATGAGAATTGTTGTGGTTTATTTTTTATATTTACAAAACAAAAGACTAAAATACTGAACTGACACACACACTCACATACACCTAGGCAGCAGCAGTAATTTGTATGATGGTTTCGCTGCATTTTGTCGAATATAAGGACCTTGTCAATTACAGTTTTAAATTATAAAACTGTGATTGCACATTTTCAATTCATAATACATATATGTACAACAAATTGTAGATGATGTTGTTTAGACAATTAATTTATTTAAACAAAATATAAATAAAAAACATAAAATAATAAAATACAAATAAAATAATAAAAATACAAACTCCAAGCTTTGCAGATAGAATCTTGAAATTTCTCAAATAGGTCACTAAAGGTGGGGGACTTAAAAACGCGGTTTTTCGACACATACTAAAAAGTACTAATAACAAATTAAGAAGAATCGGTCGGTTTTGCCGACAGATGTTTACCCTCAGCAAATGTACGATTGTTTAAATATACAGGGTGTGATAGAAAACTGCAACAAAGTCAAACCCCATAATTTTTATTATTTTTTTTTAATGTTATAGGATAAAAGCAAAAAAGGTCGGAAATAGCATAACATTTTAGATTAAGTTTAGATTTGTTCGAATTGGTCACCTTTGGCACGAATTATGGCCTTCAAACGGCTAATAAAAACGTCACACGCTGTCAGAATGTTGCTCTGGGGTATTTTGGCCCATTCCCGGCGAAGCGCTTGCTTGAGGTGATCGACAATTTGGTACTTTTTAGTGCCAACCTTGTTTTCCAAAACACTCCACACACAATAGTCCAACGGATTGGTATCCGGAGATTTTGATGGCTGGAAATGAAGTGAGGAACTTCATTTTGTAATGAGTGCGATGGTGCTGAGTCCTGTTGGAATGTCCAAGGCCTGCGGCCAAAATGTTTGCGTGCCCAAGGCTTTAATACACCCTCCAGAATATTTTCGCGATAATATTCGGCATTTATTCTGATGCCACGGTCGATTAATAGGAGCGGAGAGCGACCATCGGCTGTTATGGCGGCCCACGCCATCACCATGGCCGGCGCTTGAGTTCTGGTGGCCAACCGAAGGTGCACATTTTCAGCTTACCTCTTTGTTTACAAACTTCTGGACAACGAATGTTTTCTCATTGCAAAAAAAAAAAAAAAAAAAAAACAAATTCGGCAGCACTTTCGACCAAGCGTAGTAACTCTTTAGCTCTTTTGAGTCTATTTTCTTTCTGTTGCGGTGTAAGTTCTTGCACTTTTTGGAGTTTCAATGGCTTTATCCAGGGCTCATTTTTCAATATTTGACGAATAGAATATTGGAGTCGATCTAGCGAAGTCCATCCGGCTGTCTGTCTAGCTGGCTGGTATGCACGGTAACTCTGGAAGTGAGCATCCGGTTTGTTCGAAACATGGTAGATATAGCAAACTTAGCTCGAGTTAGGAGATGGGCAATATCGGTTCACTCCTTCTTTCAACTGCCCCATAAAAGTTCGAAATTTTTAAACAAAATATTTTGCCTCTTAGAAAGAGAAAAAGACTATCCGATTCTGCTCCAACTTTGATAATTTTGTATTTTCATCAGTTCAAGATGAGATGCGAAAATTGGCAATATCGCTCGACTTCTTCAAGTACCTCCTTCGCAACGGGTCAGTATTTTGAATGATTATAACTCTTATAAAATGTGAAATAACAGTCAGACATTTTAATATTTTACCAGCACAAGATCTGGTGTGTAGATGGGCTATATCGATTCACTGCGCTGGTACCTCCCTGATTCTGAATACCCCTGAGCATCCAATTTCTTTCTAAATCGGCATATGCTAATTTTTCTAACTATACAAGATCTGTTGTGAATATTAAATACATCGGACGACTCCTAGTGGTATCTTCCCACAATGGGTGAAATTTTTGAATAACAAAAAAAAAAAAAAAAAAAAACGATGAAGAAATACGAATTGAACATCCAATTCTCTTCAAATCTCACAAATATTTCTGCTTAAAAAAGATGTGGTGTGAAGATGGAATATATAAGATCACTCCTTCTGGTATCTTCCAACAACGGGTCAAAATTTTGAATAAAATGTTGGTATGAGGAATGAATTTAACGGACCACTTTTTCTAGTACTTTCATATATCCCAATATTTTTATTAACACAAGATCTGTTGTGAATATAGTAGCTTTCGGGCCGCTTCTTCTGATACCAGCACCACAACAAATCAAAATTGTGAATAATTTTAACTATTATAAAATGTGAAGTAGGAGTCTGACTATTTTCAAATTTCGCACAGTTCAATATTTGCAATAAAAAACCTGGTGTGAAGGCCGAATAGAACGGACCACCCCTTCTATTATCTTCGCCACAACAGGTCAAAATTTGGAATAAACAGAAATCTCGTAAAACGAAAAATAAGCATCCCAGTACCTCCAAATTAAGCACATCTCAATATTTCTTTCAACACAAGATTTGATGTGTAGATGGGGTATATCGACCAATTCCTTCTAATACTTCCCCCGCAAAGGGGTCACAATTTTGAATAACAAAATGCTCTTAAATTCGAAATAACGTACGATCTCTTGTAAGCTTCACACATTCCAATATTTCTTCTAACACAAGATCTGGTGTGAAGGTGACAGATATTTTATGTCTCTCAGAATGGGTAGGAATTTTCAATATTTATAGCTCTCATTACATGAGATACAATTATTCGCCTAAAATGAGTAATAAACGTTAGTTTTTTTCAATATTTTCATTAACATTGTATGAAGTAGAATACTTCGGTCCACTATATGTAGTAGCAATAGCACATTTCAAATTTTTCGAAAAATTTTCAAATTTTTTTTCTTTTTCTTTATCTACAAAAGAGCAAGACTTTTGTACGTTAATTTTTTGTTTGTAATTTATAGACTAAAAAACCGCTGCACAGATTTTCCTGCAAATTTCCAAATATACTACAGCATTACCTGAAAGTAACATAGGCTATATAAAATTTTTAAAATTCCACTGCGAACTTGAGATATGGCATCAGAATCGGAGGTACCTCCAGAAAATTTAGTTTTAACATGCGCATCGGTTATAGATACAGTCACCGAATTTGGAATGTATTATGGAAATCGGTACAAAAATAAATTTGCCAAATCATATTGAAATCGGTTCAGATTTGAATATAGCTCCCATATCTACTTTAGGCCGGTCTCATATAGCCGTATATTAGGGTCTATACGACGACGTGGACCTGCATATGCAACTTTTGTCATAAGCCTGAACAGACAATTTTCTGGCATAGACTCTAGTATTCATTACGAACTTCAAATATTAAATTTGAAAAAGTTCCGGTAATAAAAATACCGAATATCGGGGATACCGTTATATGGGGCTATACGAAGACGTGGTGGACCTGCTCAGACAATTTTCTGTCATAGGCTGTAGTATCCATTACGAACTTCAAATACCAAATTTGAAACAATTCCTGTAAATAATGTCGCTAAAATCATCCAAATACCGAATATCCGGGATAGCGTTATATGGGGGCTATACGAGGATGTGGACCTGCACGGATAAATTTCTGTCTTATGTTGTAGTATCAATTAAGAACTTCGAATACCAAATTTGAAACAATTCCGGTAAATAATGTCGCTAAAATCATCAAAATACCGCATATCGGAAGGTACCGTTGTATGGGGCTATACGAAGGTGTATATGGCACATTTTCAATACCAAACGTCCTGCAGACATAATACACATTTGAGCAAATTTTTATCAACTTACTTCATTTCGTTCGGAAGCTAGAGTGATTTCCACAGCCGGATAGACGGACAGACATTGTTAAATCGACATAGAATTTTATGCTGATCAAGAATATATACTTTGTGGGGTCTAAAATGTATATTTCGATGTGTTACAAGCGAAATAGCATACTTAATATACACTAATATGCCCTCTATACTATGGTGGAGGGTATAATAAAATCGCCAAATTATATTAAAATATTTTCAGATTTGGATATAGCTTCCATATATATTTTCTGCCGATTTCGTATATTTGATGCACCAAACAATCTATATATCCCCAATTTCAAAAAAATATACATTTTTGATTTTGTTTTAATTAAATCTGCAATGTATGAAGAAATTTGGTGAGGGTATGCAGCTGTCGGCATAACCGACTTATTCTACCTAACTTATTTTTTTTTTAGCTTTGAGTGCATTATCCAACTGACCTCATTGGTACTTGCAGTTTAAGGTGGAACACGTTTGAATACACATACTTTTTTATAAAAATGTTTCCTTGCTGGATGGTATTAAAAGTTCGGCCCGCATGCTATGCAAGTGGAATATATAATTGTCATTGCGAGTAGTGCAAAAAGAGCTTACATGTATATTTATACCCTCCACCTTCGAAAGGAGGGTATATTAACTTTGTCATTCCGTTTGTAACATCCTTAAATATTTGTCGTAAACCCCATAAAGTATATATATTCATAATCAGCATAAAATTCTAAGTCGGTTTAACGATGTCCGTCTGTCTGACTGTCTGTCCGTCTGTCTGTCTGTCTGTCCGTCTGTCAGTCTGTCTGTTGAAATCACGATACCGCCCACATTATTTGACATAGAGCGCCAAAATTTAGCAGAGCAATTTGTATTGTGTCTAGGATGGTTGGTATTGAAAATGAAATGATATATCGGTCCACGTTCTGGTATAGTCCCCATATAACGGTATCTCCCGATATTCGGTATTTTGATGAATTATGCCACATTTTTTCACGAATTTCACTAAATTTGGTAGTTGTAGATCATAATGGGTCACAGTTCGTGTGGCGAGTTATTGTAATTATAGGCCCACATTTTGGTATAGCCCCCATATAACGGTACCTCCCAATATTCGGTAATTTGATGATTTTTGCCACATTTTTTCACGGATTTGTCTGAAAATTGGTATTTGTAGGTCATAATGGGTTCTAGCTCCGTTGGCGGAACCTTGCATGTATAGGTCCACGATTCGGTATAGCCCCCATATAACGGTACCTCCCGATATTCGGCATTTTAATGGTTTTTGCCACATTTCTTCTAATGTTTCCTTTACCCTAAGGTGGAGGGTATTAAAAGTTTGGCCCTGCCGAACTTAATATTTTTTTTTACTTGTTTTAATTTTAATTGATTAAATTGGGTTACATTCTCTAACTTAAGTCAAATTTATCCATCGAATTCCCCATGCTACTTGTTCAGCAAACCTATGCCAATGTCTATAAAATTCCATTTCTAAAACATTTATTTGCACATATTCACTTTGCATGCTTTTGTTGTTGTACTTTATACAAATTTATTTGCGAGACATCTTTGTCAGCACTTACACAGATAGATATTATTTTATTATTGCCCTTTTTGTTATTTATGTCGCCATTTGTACTCGATAAGGCGCAAATGTAATAAAAATGAATTATTTGTTTTTGAAACAGTTGCAAGCGATGTGGGAGTTTATAAACATAGAACATACACACTCACACATATGTGTGTGTAAGCCAGCTAGGATGGTAACGGAACATTTAAATATATTTTAATATCTTAACTAATGCCTTCATTCTGCATAAGGTTGAAACATGTATTTTGAACGGCATATTTTAATCATCGATACTCCTTTCGGTTTCTGGTAGAGTTTTGGTATGGTGTACCAAATAATAAAACCGCATTACTTAAATTTCACTAAAAACAAGTTAAAAAGTATCAGTCGATACTGCCGACAGATGTATATCCTCAGGCAATGTTCGATTGTTTAAATATATTTTGACGTCTGTTGTGATCTTTCAAATTGTTGTTTCTCTAAGGAGTATGTACCGCAGGAATGGACCAATATTGTCTATTTCGTATCGGACCTTAGTAAATATACAGGGTGAGATAAAAAAACTGCAGCAAAGTCAAACGGCATAATTTTCAATTTTATTTTTTTAATTTTATTGAATGAAAGCAAAAAATATCGAAAATAGCATCAATTTTAGAATAAGTTTAGATTTGTTCGAATTGGTCGCCTTTGGCACAAATTATGGCCATCAAACGGCCAATGAAACCGTCACACGCTGCGCGAATGTTGCTCTGCGCTATGTTGGCCTATTCCCGGCGCTTGCTTGAGGTGATCGACACTTTGGTATTTTTAGTGCCAACCTTGCTCTCCAAAATACTCCAGACACAATAGCCTAACGAATTGGTATCCGGAGATTTTGGTGGAAATTGTGAGCTGGAAATGAAGCGAGGAACCTCATTTTGTAACCTTTCTGAGTGCAATGGTGCTGAGTCCTGTTGTAATGTCCAAGGTCTGCGGGCAAAATTGTTTGTGAGCGCAAGGCTTTTTTACACCCTCCAGAATATTTTCGCGATAATATTCGGCAATTATTTTGATGCCACTGTTGATTAATACGAGCGGTGAGCGACCATCGTTGGCCATTGTGCGCTGGACATGAAGCGAGGAATCTCAATTTGTAACCATACTTGGGTGGCGCGTGTTGAGTGCGATGGTACTGAGTCCTGTTGGAATGCCCAAGGTCTGCGGCTACAATGTTTGTGTGCCCAAGGCTTTAATACACCCTCCAGAATATTTTCGCGTTAATATTCGGCATTTATTCTGATACCACGGTCAATTAATACGAGCGGTGAGCGACCATCGATGGCCATTGTGCGCTGGACATGAAGCCAGGAACCTCATTTTCTAACCATACTTGAGTGGCGCGTGTTGAGTGCGATGGTACTGAGTCCTGTTGGAATGTTCAAGGTCTGCGGCCACAATGTTTGTGTGCCCAAGGCTTTAATACACCCTCCAGAATATTTTCGCGATAATATTCGGCATTTATTCTGACGCCACGGTCAGTTAATACGAACGGAGAGCGACCATCGGTTTTTATGGCGCCCCACACCATCACCATTGTTGTATGTGTGAAATTTGAAGGGAGTTAGATGATTATTTCGCTTTCTTCGAGCGTTTCATTTTTCAAAATCTTGAACTCTACGTGAGAAAGGTACCAGAATTAATGGACCGATATCTACCATCTTTATAACAGATCTTGTGTTGATGAAAATATTGAAATGTTTCAAGCCAGAATGGAATGGGATGTTAATTTCACTTTTTATGAGCGCCATTAAAATTTTTACCCTTTGAGGTGGAGGTATCAACAGGATTGGATCGGGATATCCCATTTTCACAGCACAGATGTGTAAAATATGAAGAGAACCGAATGCTTATTTTGGATTTTACGATCGTTTTGGTTATTCCAAATTTTGACCATTTGTAAGGAAGGTACAAAAAGGAATGGTCCGATCTGTACCATCTTTAACACAGGTTTTGTGTTGATAGAAAAATTTAGATGTCCCAAATCTGAATGGACTCGGATGTTCATTTCGCGTTTTGTGAGTTTCGTGGATATTCAAAATTTTTACCCTTTGGGTTGGGGTACCAGAAGGAGCGAAACGATATATTACATCTTCACACCATACCTTGGGTTAATAGAAATATTGAGATGTTTGTAATTCAAAGACAATCGGACTTTTACATCACATTTTATAAGAGTTATAAATATACAAAAACTTGATCCTTTGAGGTGGAGGTACTTGATGGAATGAACCGATTTTGTCCATTTTCACACCTTACCTCGCACTGATCTCAATATTTGGATTTGCAAATTTGAAGCAAAATAGGATTATCCATTCTCGTTCTCTGCAGTAACATACTTTTTTTTTGCAATTTCGACCTTTTGTGGGGGACGTACCAGAAGCAGATCTCCGAACTAGATCTTACGATATTACCATGCAACAAATATGGACCAAATAGGATACTCCCTTTGAGTGTTATTGTCCGCACTAGCCAGGCAGACAGACGGACATCGCTAGATCGACCCCAAATGTCCGGAAACGGATTTGGTACAAAGAGACCTATGGACTAAAATGGCGAGGCATGTTTTGACCGTATCAAATGATATATACCCTCTGTAGACATATGACTGAGGGTATAAAATGTTTTATATCATCTCGCTGCAGCAATTATCATCCAAACTTAAATTACGGTTCGTCGCAGCTGTGATGAAGTTCGGTGATGACAATGATGCCAACAGCATATAAATAATATTTGCTACAGAGGGTATATCGGGTATTGAAATAACGGTTTTAGACCCTAAGTCTCTTTGGACTAAATCCGTTTCAGGACATTTGAAGTCGATCTAGCAATGTCCGTCAGTCCGTCTGGCTGGCTGGCTGGTGCGCACGAGGGGAGTATCCGATTTGGTCCAAACTTGGTACATCGTATTATTATTACCATACTTAGATCCAGTTCGGAGATGGACAATATCGGCCTAGTCCTTCTGGTACATCCCCCACAAAAGGTTGACATTTCAAATAAATATTTAACTGCAAAGAAAGAGAAATCATTATCCGATTTTGCTCCAACTTTGCAAATACTAACACTTGCGTTGGTGTTAGGTCAGGTGCGAAAATGGACAATAATGGTCCCCTCCATCAAGTACTTCCCCCACAAAAGGACAGATTCAGAATAATTATAATTTATATAAAATGTGATGTAACATCTGATTGTCTTCAAATTACACACATCACAATACTTTTATTAACCCAAGATCTGGTCCACTCTTAATGGTAGCTCTCCCACAATGGTTCAAAATTTTGAATATCCACAAAGTCATATAACGCGAAATAAACATCCGATTCCATTCAGACTGGACACATTGCAATTTTTCCATCAAGACTAAATCTGTTGTAAAGATGGAAGAGATCGGACGATTCCTTCTGGTAACTACCTCACAAAGGGTCAAAGTATTGAATAACCAAAATGATCATAATATCCGAAATGAGCATCCGGTTCTCTCTTTATATTTCACACATTCCATTCTTTTACTAACATAAGATATGCTGTGAAGCTGGGATATATCGGCCCACTGCTCTTGGTACCTTCCTCACATAGGGTCAAATTTTGAATATCAATATCCGAAATTAACATCCGATTCCATTCCGACTTAGTACATCTTAATATTTCCATCAGCACAAGATCTGTTATAAAGATGGTAAGGATAAGACCATTTCCTGTGGCACCTCCCCCATATAGGGTTCCAGATTTGAAAAACAAAACGTTCATAGGAAGCGATATAAGTATCCAAATCTATTCGAATTTCACACATCCAAATATTTTTGGTAACAAAAGATCGGTTGTAAAGATGATATATATCCCACCTTCGGGTACCTCACCAACAAAGGGTCACAATTTTATCTGTCATAACTTGCAAAAAAAGTGAGGGACTCTTTAAAACTTGCTATATCTAAATATATTTCTCAACCAGAAAACTGAGTTCAATGTGGAATTTATAATTTCGCATAAAATTGGATATAAATCTTCTTCTGTATTAGATGAATTATGAAAGTGGAATACTTCGGTCGATTATATCTGGTACCTCAAGCACATTTCAACATTTCCTAAAAATCACCACATATCTCATGTAAAGTCAAGGAAGTAACCAATATAGTCCAAACCTGGCACGTCGTTATGGTATAAATCACATTTATTTAGGTCTGATATGACTGGGGCAATATTGGCCCACTCCCTGGGAACCTACTTCATAGAGGGTCAACCATTTGAATAATCATAGTCTCAAGTCAAAATTATATTAATAATCGAATATTGGCTTAGACTATACATCTGTCGGCAAACCCAACTGATAATTATACCCTACACCACATGGTGGTAAGGGTATTATATCTTTGTGCATTTGTTTGTAACATGGAGAAGGAAGCGAGATAGACCCATAGTTACTTTTGAATATCTCCATAGAATCACATTCTGAGTCGATTTATGCATGTCCGTCCGTCTGTCCATGTATTCTTATGAACAAAAGCAGGTCGCATTTATTATCCGATTGAGATGAAATTTTGCAAACAACATTTGTTTGGCCCAAGGACGAACCTTATAGAAATTGGAGATAATTGGTAAAAAATTAGATATAGCTCCCATATATATATACCTTCGTCCGATTTGCCTTCTATTGTGCACCAAACGTGTAATATCAGCCGAATAGTATGAAATTTTGAACATACAACCAAATTAGGCCTGAAAATAAGTATGCCAAATTTGATCGAAATCGGTTCAGATATAGCTTTAGCTCCCATATATATTGTTCATCCGATTTGTTATATTTGTCCTCCGCAGCCGTAATATGCACTCTGTAACAACAATATTTGGGGAAATATATCAAATGCAGCTCAGAAATACATTTGTTAAATTTTATTGAGATCGGTTCAGACTTGGATATAGCTCCCATATATATACCTTCGTCCGATTTGCCTTTTATTGTGCACCAAACGTCTAATATTTGTCCAAATGGGATGGAAATTGGTACATACGACCGAATTGAGCCTAAAAGGTAGTATGCCGAATTTGATCGAAATCGGTTCAGATATAGCTTTAGCTCCCATATATATTGTTCATCCGATTTGTTATTTTTGTCTTCCGCAGCCGTAATATGCACTCTGTAACAACAATATTTGGGGAAATATATCAAATGCAGCTCAGAAACACCTGTACTAGATTTTATCGAGATCGGATCATATTTGGATATAGCTCCTATATATAACTTCTCCGATGTACCTTTTATTGTGCACCAAATGTCTAATATTTGCCCAAATGGAATGGAATTTGGCACACGCACCGAATTGAGTCTAGAAAAGAAATTGAAATGCTTCGGCATATTTAGTCCTTTGAACTTTAAATTATAATTATAATCATAGCGTGTATGATTGAATTCTCCCAAAAAAAATTTAATTGTTATGTGGAGCTCTACTAAATTAGCAAAGTGGTGTAGGGTATCATAAAATCGGCCATGCCCCACTTTAGGACTTTCTTTACTGGTTTGTAACTTGTTTCCTTCTAATTAGATTATGTGCAATAGCAGCTACCCAAACCTAACCTACAACTTCACACCATAGTCTGGAATTTTAATTACATAATCAATTGCGTTACATATGTGCGGAAAATATTATTCCAGCCTAAGACATTACAGCTGTCATAATGTTGACATTATTGATAGGTATCTGTTGATTTTCAATTGAGCCTTCGTGGACAATTTGTCTATATTCATTCGGAAAAGAAAATGTGTCGCCAAAATTGACAACGAAACCTTCCCAGTCACATTTATCGTATGTATGTATGTGTATATACAAATTTCGGGACGCTCACTGTGAATTGTGACAAATATTTCACATTTTGCAAAGAACAGCAATTTAAAATGACACAAGTCCCATAATCTATGGCTGTTAGTAAAATGCCTTGCTGTCGATGGTATTTGGAGTCATTGTTAATGGCATTGTTGGTATTGGTATTGGTTTTGTTCGTTCCTTGTTGGATTGTTCTGATCCATCTTTAAGACCGGAAACGCATGATTTATATTACAAAATGTTGGTGGTGGTAAGCATATGTAGTGACGCCCCATTTTCCCTTTTCGGAGCAGTGGCACACAAAAAAAGACGAGATGGGAAAAAGGCTTGCTCATGTGTGTGTCACTTGTATATGTGTCATGCTCGGGGAGTAATTGTGTCGTTTGTAACAACAACGACAACGGCGTTAAAGATGTCTGGGGGCTAATGGTAATAAATCATTAAATGCTTCACATGCATGTCACACTTTTTTCCCCTCTCCCGAACATTTCAACAAAGGTTACGAGTCACATAAATTAGGCTTAATATTTCATAATATTTTTTGTCCTGTTTCGAAGGCCCGGAATCCGGCTCACTGTGTGTTGATGTAATAATGGGCACATACATGGCATATATAAAGACATCGACATTTAACACATTTTAGAAAATTAATGAGCTTTGACACATTTATGGGGGTTTTTGTTGTTGTTATTTTTTCCAAGATTTTCCAAAGCATTTCGATGCTTATAATACTGACATACGTATATATACAAATAACCGATATTGCCACTTTTAAGTTGCTATACACCATAAAGAAGTTGCTGGCAGTGGGTTTAAAGTGGTTTCAAAAAGAGGCACATTATAATGAAGGGGAAAACTATATCGGACCCTACTTAATATATAACCAATAAGAAAAAGCCAAAAGTCGGGCGTGCCCGACTATATGATAACATGTACCACAATGCATGTTTAGTAGACATCCCGTAAGAAAGAATTTTTTTCAGTAGATCATACCAACTATCACTATTTGGCTTTAGAGCAGTAAGGGTTAGACATGCCTAAGTTCGGCATGTCCCAGTAGTCGGCACTTTTCATTTTTAAGCCCAAATAAATTAAACTATTATAACTAAATGTATTTAGTTTACTTCATATATATTGTCAGTTATCTTTGTGCACAATTTCGCTAAGGAAAGATGATTTATTCTAATAAAAATTAATTTTTTGTCTGTGAAGGTCCTCAACAATCCATATTCTTAAGAAAAGTACAATAAAGACGTCGAATCAGTTTAACTAAACAAAAATATTACATTTTATTGAATTAATTTATTATTATTATTAATTATTCTTACAAAAAATTTGTATGCCGACTGTTGGAACATGCCATACCGACAGATGGCAAGTGGTGCCGACTACTGGCAAAAAAGCATTGTTTTAATAAAACTACAAATTTATGATTTAATAAAAAGATATAAAAACTATATTTATTATTGCAAAAACTATACAAAATTCGAATCTGAATAAATTAACTTTGTAATAATTAAAAGTTCTACTCAGAATGGTGAGAGATTAAAAACGCGAAAGTCCTAAAAGTGCCGACTACTGGTACACTTACATATAGGGTAAGTGTACCAGTAGTCGGCACTTTTAGGACTGAGTTTGACAGAGAAATCACTTATAATATCACTTCGAGAAGGTTTATATTAAAACAAGTTCAAAAGCAGTAAGTTCGGCCGGACCGAACTTTGAATACCCTCCACCATTTGGAACGAGTTTAGAAAATTTCAAAAAAATCCTTAAAAAATTCTGTTAAAATTTAAAAAAAAACCGAACATTGCCGTTACATTGGGGTCTATAGGTATTGCTTGTCATAAGTCATTACCATATTCAGAATCGAAACTTGAAATAAACGGTGAATAATGTAGCTAAAATCATCAAAATATAGGAAGGTACCGTTATATCGGAGCTGTGCGAAGACCTGGACAAGCATAGACAATTTTCTGTCGTATGTTGTAGCATCCATTACGAGCTTAAAATACGACATCTCAACATCTCGTCAACATACCGAATATAGAGAGGTACTGGTATATGGGGCCTATACGAAGACCTGGACCTGCATACACAATTTTCCGTCACAGACTGTAGTTCCCATTTCTAACTATAAATAATTTGAAACAATTCCGGTGAATAATGACGCTAAAATAATCAAAATACCAAATTTTGGGAGGTACCGTTATATGGGGGCTATACGAAGACGTGGATCTGCACAGACAATTTTCTGTCATAGGCTGTAGTATCTATTTCGAACTTCAAATACCAAATTTTAAATAATTCCGGTTAATAATGTCGCTAAAATCATCAAAATACCGAATATTGGGAGGTACCGTTATGTGGGGGCTATACGAAGACGTGGATCTGCACAGACGATTTTCAGTCGTAGGCTGTAGTATCCATTTCGAACTTCAAAAACCAAATTTTAAATAATTCTGGTTAATAATGTCGCTAAAATCATCAAAATACCGAATATTGGGAGGTACCGTTATATGGGGGCTATATGAAAACGTGTACCTACATGGCCCATTTACGAACTTAACCAGTTAAACATGTGTGCAAAATTTTAGCCTTCTATATCAATAGCGTGATTACAACAGACAGACGGACAGACAGACAGACAGACATCGCAAAATCGACTTAGGATGTTACGCTGATCAAGAATATATATACTTTGTTGGGTCTGACATGAGTATTTCGAGGAGTTATAAACGGAATGACAAAGTTAATATACCCTCCATAGTATGGTGGAGGGTATAAAAATTATCACATATCTATAACAATAAAAAGAGGAAAATGTTTGTATGTTTGTTTGTTTGTTTGTAATTTATGGACTCGAAAACCGCTGCAGAAACCGCCTGAAAGTAACATAGGCAATATAAATTTTTGAAATTCCACTTGGAACTGGAGATATAGCATCAGAATCGGAGGTACCTCCCAAAAATTTAGATTTTATATGCACGTATCTATTGATCGATTACAGATACAGTATCAAAAATTGGAATGGGTAACGGAATTTCATTGAAATTTGAAAAGTGTGATGGATTTTATCTAAAAAAATTATTCGCCAAATTATATTGAAATCGGTTCAGATTTGGATATAGCTCCCATATACAGTTTCGACCGATTTCACGTATTTGGTGGACTGAACACGATATGTACCTCCAATTTTAATGAAATTTGGAATGAGTAACGGAATTGGGAACAAAAATGATTTTTTTAAATTATATTTAAATCGCTTCCGATTTGGATATAATTTCCATATATATTTTCGGCCGATTTCACATATTTGATGTACCAAACACGCTGCGTATGCCCGATTCCAATGAATGTCGGCTTGAGTGATTAAAATAAATTTGCCAAAAATACAATAATAAATTTTCCAAATTATATGGAAAAATTTTATATAGCCCCTGTTTTTTGTCTTGGATATTCTCGCCAGAAGTTATTTTAAAAATAACTTATATGACAAAAAACATTTTTTACCCAAGTGACAAGATCATTAGCTCAATAGAAGTGGAACCAAAGAATTAAATAAAACTAAAATTATTTTGGAAAATCTTCTAAATCTAATCCGTTTATTGTTATTTTTATAAAAACAACGTTTGTTTATTAGTGGAGTGGTGGCTCTTTCCGAAAACTAGGTATTCCCTGACTTACCACCTGGTAAACATCACCATCGTTCTCCACTAATAAACAAACGTTGTTTTTATAAAAACAACAATAAAGGGATTAAGTCTAACCATTTTGCAACAACAAAATACTATGGTGTTCCGAACAATCAAAGCCAACACTGTTCTAGCTCCCTTATATATTTCAGACCGATTCCGTTAATTTGATACCTCAAACACGAAATGTATGTGCAATTCCAATGAAATTTGGAATATGTGGCGGGATTTGATCCGAAAATAAATTTGTCAAATTTTATTGAAATCGGTTCAGATCTGGATATAGCTCCCATATATATTTTCCCGGCCGATTTCACACATATGATGCACCAAACATGGTATGTACCTCCAATTTCAATGAAATATGGAAGGTGTAACGGAATTTGGTGTAAAAGTAAATTTTTCAAATTGTATTGAAATTGGTTCAGATTGGAAAATGATTTTATTAAGAAGCATGCCTTTGCAATGATATTAGGCTAACTGTAAAAAACTCACAACAATTTAATTGAGGATACGATTATTACAGGGAAGGATGTTGCTACCTTGAATTCACTAATTGCAATAGAAATGCCACTCAACTTCTAAAGATTGCAGTTTCCCGCAATCTTGGCTATGAAATTAATAAATCCGACAGACAAACTCTTCGTGTATGCGGACTAAATTTGGCATCTTCCTCTCTTCTTCATGGTCAGCTGTGCCTGGCATGTTCACGTGTTGGTAGACCGAGCTATTTGGCTATTTACGCTTTAAAGTATTACAATAATTATGTTTTTTATACCCTCCACCTTGGAAAGGAGAGTATATTAACTTTGTCATTTCGTTTGTAACATCCTTAAATATTCGTCTTAGACCCCATAAAGTATATATATATTCATAATCAGCATAAAATTCTAAGTCGATTTAACGATGTCCGTCTGTCTGTCTGTCCGTCTGTCCGTCTGTCTGTCTGTCCGTCTGTCTGTTGAAATCACGATACAGCCCACATTATTTGACGTAGAGCGCCACAATTTAGTAGAGCTATTTGCATTGTGTCTAGGATGGTTGGTATTGAAAATGAGATATATCGTTCCACGTTCTGGTATAGTCCCCATATAAGGGTACCTCCCGATATTCGGTATTTTGATGATTTATGCCACATTTTTTCGCGGATTTGTCTGAAAATTGGTATTTGTAGGTCATAACGGGTCCCTGAGCGTGTGGCAAAACATTGCATGTATAGGTCCACGTTGTGGTATAGCCCCCATATAAAGGCACCTCCCGATATTCGGTATTTTAGTTTTTTTGCCGCATTTTTCACGGATTTGTCTAAAAATTGGTATTTGTGGGTCATAATGGTTTCCAGCTCCGGTGGCGATACATTGCATATATGGGTCCATGATTTGGTATAGCCCCCATATAACGGTATCTCCCGATATTCGGTAATTTGATGATTTTTGCCACATTTTTTTCACGGATTTGTCTGAAAATTGGTATTTGTTGGTCATAATGGGCTCCAGCTTCGGTGGCGATTTGATAAAGCCCCCATATAACGGTACCTCCCAATATTCGGTATTTTGATGGTTTTTGCCACATTTTTTTCACTGATTTGTCTAAAAATTGGTATTTGTGGGTCATAAAGGGTCCTAGTTCGTGTGGCCAAACATTGTAATTATAGGTCCACGTTTTGGTGTAGCCCCCACATAACAGTACCTCCCGATATTCGGCATTTTAATGGTTTTTGGCACATTTTTTCACTGATTTGTCTAAAAATTGGTATTTGTGGGTCATAAAGGGTCCTAGTTCGTGTGGCCAAACATTGAAATTATAGGTCCACGTTTTGGTATAGCCCCCATATAACGGCACCTCCCGATATTCGGCATTTTAATGGTTTTTTTAATGGTTTTTGTCATTTCTTCTAATGTTTCTTTTACCCTAAGGTGGAGGGTATTAAAAGTTTGGCCCGGCCGAACTAATTGTTTATTTACTTGTTCTTGAATTTTTATTTTTTTTTTTTTAAACCAACAAATATTTGTATGTAAAATTTTCAATGCATATAAAATCAAAAGGGGTAGCGAAGCGCACCGGATTCAGCTTGTCTCATATAAAATGAAGGGAATAACCAACATAGTCCAAACATTGCATGTCGCAATATTTATATCATATTAATATAGGTCCGATACCAAATGGACAATATCGGTCCATTCCTTCGTAACATACTCCATAGAGGGTTAACAATTGGAATAATCATAACATAAGTCAAAATACATATATATTAATAAACGAACAGTGTTTTTAATGAAACTTGATCAGCACAGTATTAAATAGTTGCACAAAAAATATCATGCCGACATTTACCAATTGGTACCCCGAACAAAACCCCATGAATTCTCTTATATTCTCAACCTTTTTGCAAGGATTATGAATGTAAAGAATATTGCAACTTTTGTCAATGGTCTTCACTCCTGTCGGCGTTGTGAGAAATACAAAGCGACAACAAAGGCTCTGTCAAAATGTGGAACAAATTCATAGTGCCACCTTCTCCACTGCTACGTTCGCACGGAACAAAAAAAGGCCAAAACACAAAAGAAAACTGAAAAGAAATAACCAAAGGAATGTAGCCAAAGAGAAAGGTATTCATATTCGTTCACATATGAATGAGAATTACTTGTATTCACAAGTCAGCGCGCGCACACACACACACACATTCTCACTCATCCAGCCAGCCGTACATATGTGTGATATGGCGTCAAGGACAAAAGCAATGGCGAGCAGAAAGGATGCATAAAGTGTTAAAGCATAAAACATAATCCGAAAGACAACACAACAACAACAACATTTCATATATTCGTAAAAAACAA
Organism: Musca domestica; assembly: GCF_030504385.1. Classification (NCBI taxonomy): domain Eukaryota; kingdom Metazoa; phylum Arthropoda; class Insecta; order Diptera; family Muscidae; genus Musca; species Musca domestica. Next base: position 552,337 of record NW_026712418.1, on the reverse strand, counting down.
TACAACGTCGCAGCGGAGTCTCACATTCACAAAGTTGGGGGATTGAATAAAACCAAGGAGGAGAAGAAGAAGAGGCAAACTCACACACAAAAAGAAAAATAAACAGCAACAACAGCTATGACAAGCTAGCAAGAAAGTAGCTAAGGATAATAACAAACTACTAAGGCGAAGAACAAAAGAGAAAAAATGAACAAGTGATAAACGATGTGTGATGATGTCCTTGCACAGGATACACATACACTTAATATTTCAACAAAAAGAAGAAAAAAAAAGAAAAACAAACAAACACAAAAAAGAAACTGCAAACAACAACGGTGATGACAACAAAGTCTATAGAATAACGAAAATACGAACAACAGCAACAACACCACAAAAAGAACTTGACAAAGGGGAATTTTTAAACAATAAACGACAATTCTTATGAGCGAAACTTGTCGGGTGCGAGTGCGGGAGGAGGGCTGGCAGCGATGCCAAAAGAAACAAACGTTAAGAAAATTGCAAAAAGGTTAACAGTACAACGACATGAATATCGAGAGAATACAATAGCTTAGACATGACAAAAAAAAAAAAAAAAACAACAACAACAATATCACAGCATCTTCAGAAGAAAGAAATACTCATTTATTGACAGATACAAATGTTGGTATGTACACATGTATATACATGTGGCGGGGTGTGGTCATCTAACAAAAGGTGTCCTTTCTATTTGGAGCATAAAGTAGAATTTTATTATTTCACTGATGTATGTCCGACCGGTGGGCAGTAGGAACCCAACATTTTTGGACTTTATTTTGAATGCTAAATATGTGTGGAAAACAGAACAAAATAGATTTTTGGTCTCCAAACACAAGAAAAGATGGAATGCAGATTAAGCAACTCGGTAAGCTGTTTGGACTTCCTCCTCCATAAAGTGTGAGAAAGTTGTTGCTACTGTTTGTGCAATTCTCTTCTTCTATATCTATAAAATAGGAAAATGTTTGTACGTTTGATGGTTTCTTTGTAATTTATAGACTCAAAAACCGCTGAACCGATTTTTCAGCAAATTTTCGAATATAGTACAGCATTGCCTGAAAGTAACATAGGCTATATAAATTTTTATATTAGCTTTGTCATTCCGTTTGTAACTCCTCTCAATATTCATAATATACCCTACAAAGTATATATATTCTGGATCAGCTTAAAATTCTAAGAGGATCTAGCGATGTCCGTCTGACTGTCTGTCTGTCGTTATCGCGCTATCTTTCGATCGACTTGAGATAGAAGGCTAAAATCTTGCATACAGGCATAGTTCACCAGTAGACAGGTTAAGTTCGTAAATGGGCCATGTCGGTCCACGTTTTCATGTAGCCCCCATATAACGGTACCTCCCAATACCCTATATTTTCATAATTTTTGCGACATTATTTACCGGAATTATTTCGAATCTTGTATTTGAAGTTCATAATGGGTACTACAGTCTATGATAAAAAAAAATTTGTTTGAAGGTCCACGCCTTCGTATAGCCCCCATATAACGGTACCTCCCGATATTCGGTATTTTGATGATTTCAGAAACATTATTGACCGGAAACCTTTCATATTTCGCATTGGTATATCTTAGTGGGTCATACAACCTATGGCTAAACATTTCGTATGCGTGTCCACGTCTTTGTATAGCCCCCATATGACGGTACCTCCCAATCTTCTATATCTATAAAAGAGGAAAATGTTTGTATGTTTGTTTGTTTGTAATTTATGGACTCGAAAACCGGTGAACAGATTTTCCTGAAAATTTGCATGTATACTGCAACATCGCCTGAAAGTAACATAGGCTATATACATTTTTGAAATTCCACTTGGAAGTGGAGATATAGCATCAGAATCGGAGGTACCTCCCAAAAATTTAGATTTTGTATGCAAATATCTATTGATCGATTACAGATACAGTCTCCAAGTTTGGAATGCGTAACGGAATTTGGAACAAAAATAAATCTGCCAAATTATATTGAAATCGGTTCAGATTTAGATATAGCTCCCATATATATTTTCGGCCGATTTCATGCAATTGATGCACCAAACATGCTATGTATCCCAAATTTCAATGAAATTTGGAACGTGTGATGGATTTTATCTAAAAAGTTGATTTCCCAAATTATATTGAAATCGTTTCAGATTTGGATATAGCTTCCATATATATTTTCGACCAATTTCGTTCATTTGATGCCCCAAACACGATATGAATGTTCGGGATTTGAACCGAAAATAAATTTATCAAATTATATTGAAATCGGTTCAGGTTTGGATATAGCTCCCATATACATTTTCGACCGATTTCATGTATTTGGTGCCCCAAACACCATATGTATGTCCAATTTTAATGAAATTTAAAATATGTATCGAAATTGGGAGCAAAAATGAATTTGTCAAATTTTATTGAAATCGGTTCAGATTCGGATATAGCTCCCATATATATTTTCGACCGATTTCATGTATTTGATGAACCAAACACGTTATGTATCTCTAATTTCAATGAAATTTGAAATGTGTAAATTTGTTTTTTTTTTTTTTATCCAACATACATTTGTAAATAAAATTTTGAATGCATATAAAATCAAAAGGGGTAGCGAAGCGCACCGGGTTCAGCTTGTACTCTATATTTTCATAATTTTTGCGACATTATTTACAGGAATTATTTCGAATTTTGTATTTGAAGTTCGTGATGGGTACTACAGTCTATGAAGAAAATTTTTGTATGCCGGTCCACGTCTTCGTATAGCCCCCATATATCGGTACCCCCGATATTCGGTATTTTGATGATTTCAGAAACATTATTCAACTGAATCCTTTTAAATTTCGCATTGGTAGATACGGCCGAACTTAGCTGCTTTTTTACTTGTTGAAATTCTACTTATAACTGGAGATAAAGCACCAAAATTGGAGGTACATCTGTATTTATTGATCGGTTATATATAAAGCTTTTGGAATATGTAACGCAATATGGTTCGAAAATAAATTTGCTAAATTATATTGAAATCGGCTCACCATTGGATATAGCTTCCATATATTTTTAGCCGGTTTCGTGTATCTGACGCACCAAACCACACATCTTTGTCCGACCCCAATAAAATTTGGAATGGGTGACGAAATTTGGTTCAAATATAAATTTGCCAAACTATATTAAAATCGGTTAAGATTTATGCATAGGTCCCTTATATATTTTTGGCAGATTTCATACATTTCATGCACCAAACACCATATATGTGTCCGACTCCAATAAAATTTGGAATGAGTGACGGAATTTGGTACAGAAATAAATTTGCGAAATTTTGTTGAAATATGTTCAGTTTTGCTTGTAGCTCCCACTTATTCGTTGAAATTATTCCAGTGACAGCTCATTATAGTGTTTTCAAGCGTTCAAAAGCATTTTGGTGTGAATTTTCCAGAAAAAAAGTTATTCGTGATGGAATTCAAGGGTGATAGTGTGATTTCTTTATATTTGGCTGGAAAACAACAGGTCGCTGTCGTTAGAGCACTCTAGCATTTAAATGTGAATAAATATTTTGTACCTCGTACCATCGCTTGTTACCGTGATACTGTTATCGTAGCCCGACGTCAAGGAAGTGAACGGAAGCAAACAACAACATCAGCAGAAATGGTTCGAAAAGTAAAGAAGCGACTTGATCCAAACCAGCGCCGCAATGGCCGAAAAATGGCTCGTGAGCTGAACATATCGCAATATTCCATTCGGCATTTTTTAATGGAATTGTCTGAAATTCTGCACAAGGAGTTCTTTGTGAGTACTTTACCCTTTGGAAGAGAATTGTCTATATAGCCAAATTTAGCCAATTTTTTTTAATGGAATTGTCTTAAAATCTACACCAGGGTTATCTTCAAAATATTTTACCTCCTACAAGAGAATTGTCTGAATAGGTCCACGATATCGTATAGCCCCCGATATTCGGTATTTTCATAATTTTTGCGACATTATTTTTATAGCCCCCATATAACAGTTTTCATTTGTGCGGTATTTTTCGACTAAAAATTTTCAAATTTCTTCCAAATGGTGCAGGGTATGAAAAGTTCGGCCCGGTGGAGCTTCTTTTTTACTTGTTTTATACAATCCTTCTCAAAGTGATATCGTGCACTCTATACCAATTCTGTTTGGTACAAAAGATACAAATATCTCCGTCAAATATAGTGAACATCGATTCAGAATTGGATATGCCTCCCATTCATTAGTTCCCTCTGGAATCACATTATAACTGCTCTAAAGACTAATATTGATAGGTGGTAGGATCTACTTCAAATAAATTCGTTTGTTACGGGTGCTCTAGTAAATACGTATAGTGTTGCAGGCTATTATGTAGTCGGCCCCGCCAGATTTTTGACTTTTCCTTCCTGGTTTTAGAAATGAGAACTAGATGTCTTTTAAACATTGAGAACATATTTTGCTATTGGGTATAGGAAGAAAGAATTATTTACTATCAACGAGTTGTTGTAGTACAGGGTTGCCCATAATCGACGGACCTTTGGGCCCTTTGGGCCCATTCCAATCGGCGAGGCTTGTCCGCAGGCAACATTCTTTGCGTCCATTTAATTTTGTACAGGAACAAATGCAAATCAATACGAATAATCCGTTGTAAAGTGGACCGAGCCATGCCCAACTGCTGAGAACGGCGTTTTTGGGATGTTCTTGGGGATCTCTCAACACTGGCTCCTACGGCAGCGATTTTCTCGACCGATCGCCTTGGTCGACTTTTTTATGGCCTCTTCGGATTAGAAAGAGCCTTACCAGTCGAAAATTTTTCGTATAAACGCTTAATGGTGTTCTTAGAAGGCGCACTTCTCACATTTTTTAATGTTTTAAAAGCACGTTGAGTTTTCACAATTGACTTCTTGTAAATTTCAACTATTTCGGAGCGCTTGCATGGCGTGTATTGGTTCATGGTAAAAATCTGCTTGGACTGACGCTTGAAACGCGGTATGTCATTAAGCGATGTGACATCTCTGTCAAAAGTTATGGCGTTGCCAGATGGGTCCGTCGAATATGGGCAGCCCTGTACTCTCTACAGATTTATTTACTTGCCTCTACACTTTCAACTAAAAACTTACAATTTCCCAAAAAGAGAAAGAAAATAAATCAAATGTTTCATACTTCAATTGAACATCGTAATCCATTGAGATTAGGAATTTAATTGAAAGCATTTGGGGCACATTAACCCTTCCTTTGGAAAAAACAGACATAAGTACACCCACGCACAGATACGACAAAACAAAAAAGGACATAAATTTATATGAGCTGAAAAACAAACGAAAACTCCTTACCACTGCTACCAATGACAGACAAAAACCAAAACGAACTCTTACTTTCTTTAAATCTCCCAACAGAATGTTTATCCTTGTGGCATAGAATCGTTTACAGAAATTTCTTCTTCTTCTTCTTTTGCTACTTCTCGGTATTTTTCCGGCAATTACTGAAATTGTATTTCCTGTATGTCTTATTTTAAATCCCAACAAATTGAAAATTTCCTTTCTTTAGGTATTTCTTTTTGCTCGAATTGCGGGCTAAGTATTGGTGTGCAAATGGAGATGGAATGTTTTGTAGAAAAGTGTGTGTGTGTGCGAGTTTAAGGGAATAGAAGTCCTTTATTAAGTTTTTTTTTTGTCTGCATGCCTTGTATTAAGAATGGATACTTGTTGTCAAATTAACCCTTCTTCTTCGGCAATGATGTGTCTTACATACACACAATGAATGGGCTTTAGGAAAATCTGTAACATTGTGTGTCACAGTGCGCTTGTAATGCCATTATATGTGTGTGGGATTGATGTAAATAGTCTTAGTAAGGCTTTGAGATTTGATTGAATTGCAAATTTTGTTCCCCCTTTTTTATGTACGCCTTTTTTTGGGGGGTCTATGGATAATAAAGAAAGCACTTTTGTTCAGGATCAAGGACGATGCTCCACAATGTTAGGGGAATATTGTGGGCCAATAAACAGTTTCAAATAAACAGATAATCAGGTTTTTCTTAATAAGAAAATTAAAATTTTCTGATAACAAGCAGGTGAAGCAAAGGCTGAAAGATATACCACAAACAATTGATATACAATTTGTATGCAATAATCACATTAAAAGCAATTCAATGGTTTCTAAGTAGTACCCATTGATTAGTGAGCTCGTGATGAGTATGATGACAGGCATGAATGATCTTTAAATGTTTGTGTGAGAATTTAAGCACCCCTGTGTTTTTATAGCCTCCACCACACATACATAGTAAGACAAAAAAAAAAAAAAAAAAAACTGCAACAAAGTCAAAGCCCATAATTTTTACATTTTTTAAAATTTTTATTGAATGAAAGCAAAAAATGTCGGAAATAGCATCAAATTTTAGAATAAGTTTAGATTTGTTCGAATTGGTGACTTTCGGCACGAATTATGGCCCTCAAACGGCCAATGAAACCGTCAAACGCTGCCCGAATGTTGCTCTGCGGTACTTTGGCCCATTCCCGGCACAGCGCTTGCCTGAGGTGATCGACAATTTGGTATTTTTTATTGCCAACCTTGATTTCCAAAATACTCCAGACACAATAGTCCAACGGATTGGTATCCGGAGATTTTGGTGGCCATTGTGCGCTGGAAATGAAGCGAGGAACCTCATTTTGTAAACATTCTTGGGTGGCGCGTGCTGAGTGCGATGTAGCGGAGTCCTGTTGGAATGTCCAAGGTCTGCGGCCAAAATGTTTGCGTGTCCAAGGCTTAAATACACCCTCCAGAATATGTTCCCGATAATATGATAAAATAGATAAAATGCTTTTGTAATGCTTGTAAACAATATAATGAGCTGTCACTGGAATAATTTTAACAGCTGTCGCACGAGTGGCTTGGAAATGAGAGGAGTCTGAAAATGGTTGCAGTTTTTTCATCTCACCCTGTAGTATGGAGGGTATATTAGGTACGTCATCCCGTTTGTAACTCATCAAAATGATGATTTTAGTCTTATGTCTACAGGCAGGTGAAGTTCGAAGATGAGCTATATCGGTCCACGATATCGCATAGCTTCCATATAGCGCTACTCTCCGATATTGTGTATTTTGATGATTTCAGCCACATTTTTCAATGACATTGCCTGAAAATTCTACACAAGAAGTTCTTTGTGAGTACTTCATACCCTGCAAGAGAATAGTCTATATAGGTCCACCATATCGTATATCCCCCATATAATGGTATCTCCGAATATTCGCTATTTTCATGATTTTAGCCAAAAGTTTCAATGAAATTGTCTCTCCTTTAGAGTACTTAACTCCCTGGTAGAGAATTGTCTTTATAGGTTCACAATATTGTAAATCCCCCATAAAACGGTACTTGCCGATATTCGGTATTTTCATCATATTAGCCAAAATTTTTCAATGAAATTGTGTCAAAATCCACGAAAGGAGTACCTCCTTAATACTTTATAACCTGAAAGATAATTATCTATATTGGTCCACGATATCCACGATATCCCCCATTTTAATATTGCGATGTAGCGATATTCGGAATTTTGATAATTTTAAGAACATTATTCACCGAAATTGTGTTTATGCGACATGCGAATGTTTAGCGACATTTGTTTCCGGAACTGTTTCCAATTTCGTATTTAAGGTTCGTAATTGGTAGTACAGCCTATGACAGAAAATTGAAAATTCTGTTAAAATCTTTAAAATACCTAATATCGGAAGGTGCCGATATATGGGGGGATATACGCTATTGTGGACCTATATAGACAAATCTATGTCTGGGGGTAAAGTATTCACCAGGAATTCCTTGTGTGGATTTTCAGATAATTCCATTGGGAAATTTGGCTAAAATCATCAAAACCCCGAATATCGGGGGTACCGTTATATGGGGGATATACGATATTGTGGACCTATATAGACAAATACCTTTCAGGGGTTAAAGTGCTCACAAAAAATCCTTGTGAGGATTTTCAGAGAATACCATTGGAATATATAGCTAAAATCATCAAAATACCGAATAACGGGGGTACCGTTATATGGGGGCTATACGATATCGTTAACCTATATAGAGAACTCTATGTCAGGGGGTAAAGTGCTCACAAAGAACGCCTTGTGTGGAATTTCAGACAATTCCGTTGAAAAATGTGGCTGAAATCATCAAAATGCCGAATATCAGAGGGTACCGTTATATGGGGGATATACGATATCGTAGACCTGTATAGCCAATTCTCTCTCAGGGGGTAAAGTACTCACAAGGAACTCCTTGTGTGGATTTTCAGACATTTCCGATAAAAAAATGTGGGTAAAATCATCAAAATACTGAAAATCGGGGGGTACCGTTATATGGGGGGTATACGATGTCGTGGACCTGTATAGACAATTCTCTCTCAGGGGGTAAAGTACTCACAAGGAACTCCTTGTGTGGATTTTCAGACAATTCTGTTGAAAAATGTGACTAAAATCATCAAAATACCGAATATCGGGGGTACCGTTATATGGGGGCTATACGATATCGTGGATCAATATACCCCATCTTCGAACTTGACCTGCCTGCAGACAAAAGAGAGATCTGTGCAAAATTTTAGCTTCCTATCTTAATTCGTTTAGACTGTAGCGTGATTACAACAGACGGACAGACGGACAGACGACCGGACGGACAGACGGACAGACGGACGGACAGGGCTAAATCGTCTTAGAATTTTACGCTGATCAAGAATATATATGCTTTGTTGGGTCTAAAATGATTATTTCGATGAGTTACAAACGGAATGACGAAGTTAATATACCCTCCATACCTTTTTTGGTGGAGGGTATAAAAATGCGTATGAAGTTCCACGTCTTCGTATAGCCCCCATATAACGATACCTCCCGATATTCGGTTTTTTATGATTTACGCGGCATTATTCACCAGAATTGTTTCAAATTTCGTATTTGAAGTTTGGAATCGGTCTTCGAATGACTCCAATAAAAGGGACTTCATTTGAGAGGTAGATTTCTCCAGTTTTTTTATGCCCTCAGCAATATGGCTAGAGAGGGTACATTTGATACGACCAAAACGTGGCACGATAACTCTCGAAGGCAGTATCCGATTTGGTTCAAGCTTGGTACATCGTTATATTACTATCAAGCTTAGATCGTGTTCCAGATGGGTAATACCGTTTCACTCCGGGTCGGGTCACAGTTTTTAATACTTTTATCTGTTATAACTTGCGAAACAAGTCGGCGATACTTTACAACTTGCTATATCTAAATATATCTCTTTTAACCAGAAACCTGGGATGAATATGGAATATATGATTTTGGATAAAATTGGATATAAATGTTCTATAAATGAAGTAAGAGGAATACTTCGATCAACTATGTCTGGTAGTTCACGCACATTTTAACATTTTCTAAAAAATTATCACATATCTCATATAAAGTGATGGAAGTAACCAATATAGGTCAAACCTGGCAGGTCGGAAATCTATATATATAAAAATCATTTGTTGATTGTTGGTAATGGAATCAGTTGAAAACGGCTGGACCGATTTCCATAATTTTTTGTAAAAACGTTCGTCATACCCCGAGTTAAGTTTTTTTAAAAAAAAATATTGACCACGCCCACTATTGCGCCAACAATTTTGATTTATCCAAAATCCTTATATTTGCCAATATAAAGGAGATATCGGTTTGAAAATTATTGCACGAGATACTGTTGACTTTCCATCCTCTCTAAGTATTTATTTGGGGCTGAGGAACTGTCGTTGTCAGTACTTTTAAATCTATATCTTATATATATAAAAGAAAGTTGTGTTAGTTACTACGCTTATAACTTAAGAACCGCTGAACTGATTTTAATGATTCATACAAATTCTGAATTGTCTCCTATCCGAAAAGGATAATATCCAAAAAATCGTTCATTTTGACTTTTGAAATGTACAATAGTATGTTTTATTTTGCATGATTTTTTCCTTAATGACTTACTTTTTTTTATAATGTACATTTGTAGTGTTTTATATTTTATTTTTGAATTCGAATTTTAGTACTAATTTATTTAATTGACTTGATTTCTTGAGAACTGAAATTGATGGCGGGTTACATGGAAGTGTAGTACCGAATTATGTGGTGGCGAAACGGAATAGATGATATCGAAATAATTTAACGCGATCACACCAAAGTTAAAAGAAAATTACTTTTTCAAAATCGCTAAAAAATCACGAAAAAGAGATCTCATTGCAAAAATTCTCAAATCAGGAAAATATCGAAAAAAATTTCAATGGAATTGAAGTTTAAAATAAAAGTACATTCTATTGACAAACTTTGTAAGGATCTTTAAACAGTTACTGTAAAAAATAAGCGAACAAGTTGAAGATTTTTTCAATTTGTTATTCTTCTTTTGTCAATTTTTTTCAATTTGTATTATCATATTGAATTCAGAGGATAAAGAATAATTTTTCACTATATACAATTTTTCACCAAAAAAAAAATGAAATAAGTGTGAAATACAATGTTAACTGACATCTACCTTTCATCTTCAAGGCCTACATCGTGCTTTAATCAAACAAAAATGACCGAAAAAGACTAATGGAGCTCATTTTAAAGCGTGGACTTACTTCTTTCATGTGACAATAATCCGTCCAATGAGAGCTCAAAATACAAATTTTTTGGGAGTACAATCAGTAAAATACCAAATATAAAGGGTGCAAAATAGTAATAGAGCAAATGGAAATCCTTCCAGAAATTCTTCCCGAACATTGAAGATACCTTAAATCGCTTTTGCAGGTCATGATATCGATCATATATAACCATTGTATGATTTAAGCTATTTTTGGGGTATTCGCCACATTCTTCTATTTTTGGCTCTTATTTGGCATCTTTGTTTCTAAGGGGGTAGAGAACCTCTTCGCAATAAAATTTTCGGAGTAGGGCCCATATTGGTCTTGACCACATTCATCAATTGATTTGGCTAAAATATTGTATTTATGCTACCCTGGGGTAGGGAACCATCATACAGATAATTGCCACATAGGAATTTATTTAAGTAAAGTCCCCACATTGGAGTATTCCCAAGTCCACTTTCACATCTAATGTGTGGTCTGAAAAGAAAATTTTGTATTCTATTGAATTTGTAACCCCCAAGAGAATATTGATTGGGAACGTAGATTTGGGATGTACATCTATATGAAATAAATTGTGAAAACATGAACAAATTACAAATATGAGTAAGTAGCACGGTACCGAATATTTGTTGAATCGTCACTGAATTATACTATGATGAAAAATATGGACTTTATGGGGTCTCCAATTTACAAGTTAAATTACAAATAAAATTAGTTTCCATCTTACGGTAATGGGTGTAAAATAGTAATTATATTCGACTAGTCTGAAATCAGTCTGCCCTCAATTAGGAGGTGGATAAAACCATTTTTACTTTTATTTAAATCACGTGAATTTTTTTTTCAGTTTGACATGCTATGTTGTTCTGCTATATTTTTGATTTGGCCTCTATTTGTCATCTTTGATTATAAGGGAGGAAGAAAGTTTTCAATGTAGGTCGATGTTTCGCAGTAGTTCCCATATAAAGGTGCTTCCTGATTTTACCATATTTCAAAGGATTTGGCTAAAAACATGTATTTGGGGGGTGAAAATCTTACACAAAAATTTCAACATATCTACAAATTTTAGAATTTTCTCCACGTAATAGTACCCCCTCATGTCCACCTTTTGGCGGACAAACAAACCGACATGGTTAGGAGGACTTATGAGGACTTTAATGCACAATCTGAGGTGCTAATGGCTTTAAAAATTTAATTAACTTTGGCTATTCTTAATCAAATCTTAGACAAAAACTACGGGCCAGCAACGCGGACCCGACCAGCTGGTATTTATATAATACTTATTTAGGTTCGATACGAGATAGGAAATATTGGCCCATTCCCTCGGAACCTATTCCATAGAGTCAACAATTTGAATAATCATGACAGAAGTCAAAATATATTTAAATAATCGACAATTGGCTCAAGGTATACATCTGTTCGCAAAACCAACTGATACATTTTAATTTGTTGTTTTTTTTTTTTTTCTAAAACATGAAAATTTGGTGGATTTTTTTCCCATTCAATAAATCTTTCTTATATCGTTCATTGACTGTAGTTTTGGTGGTACATTTAATCAACTAAAAACACCCTCATCTTCACAGATGAATATCGAAATCGATTTTCATACATTTTCATTAAAGTATGCAAACGACAAAAAATCATATTGTCAAAGGAAGAAAAAAAAACTAATCGTACAGTCTTTATCATCATTGAAATTCTTTCAGATGTATGCATGGATATACATACATACAGGGTGAGATAAAAAAACTGCAATAAAATCACACGCCATAATTTTTACATTTTTTTAAGTCTATTGAATGAAAGCAAAAAATGTCGGAAATATCATCAAATTTTAGAATAAATTTAGATTTGTTCGAATTGGTCATCTTTGGCACGAATTACGGCCTTCAAACGGCCAACGAAACCGTCACACGCTGCTCGAATGTTTGTCTGTGGTATTTTGGGCCATTCCTGGTGAAGCGTTTGCTTGAAGTGATCGACACCTTGGTATTTTTTATACCCTCCACCAAAATCATTTTAGACCCAACAAAGTATATATATTCTTGATCAGCGTAAAATTCTAAGACGATTTACACGCTACAGTCTAAACGAATTAATATAGGAAGTTAAAATTTTGCACAGATCTCTCTTTTGCCTGCAGGCAAAAGATTGGCTATATCGGTCCAAGATACCGTATAGCCCCCACGTAACGGTACCCCCCGATATTCGGTATTTTGATGATTCTAGCCACATTTTTCAATGGAAGGATCTGAAAATCCACACAAAAAGTTCCTTGTGGGTACTTTATACCTCGAAAGATAATTATCTATATAGGTTTACGATATCGTATAGCCCCCATATAACCCCCCGATATTCAGAATTTTGATGATTTTACCCACATTTTTCAACAGAATTGTCTGAAATCCACACAAGGAGTGCCTTGTGGGTACTTTATACCTGGGAAGATAATTATCTATATAGGTCTACGATATCGTATAGCCCCCATATAACGGTACCCCCGATATTCAGAATTTTGATGATTTTACCCACATTTTTCAACGGAATTGTCTGAAAATCCACACAAGGAATACCTTGTGGGTACTTTATACCTCGGAAGAGAAATATCTATATAGGTCTAAGATGTCGTATAGCCCCCATATAACGGCACCCCCCGATATTCGCTATTTTGATGATTTTAGGTGCATTTTTCAACGGAATTGTCTGAAATTGTACACAAGGGGTTCTTTGTACACAAGGGGTTCTTTGTTAGCAGTTTACCCCCTGACAGAGAATTTTCTATATAGGTTAACGATATCGTATATCCCCCATATAACGGTACCCCGATATTCGGTATTTTGATGATTTTAGCCATATTTTCCTATGGTATTGTCTGAAAATCCACGCAAGAATTTCTTTGTGAACACTTTAACCCCTGAAAGGTAATTGTCTATATAGGTCCAAAATATCGTATATCCCCCCATATATCAACACCTTCCGATATAAGATATTTTAAAGATTTTAACAGAATTTTTAATTAATTTCATTTTTTGAAAATTTTGTAATTCGTTTCAAATGGTGGAGGGTATTCAAAGTTCGGCCCGGCTGAACTTACTGCTTTTTTACTTGTTTTTTTTCTTTAATTTTATTGAATGAAAGCAAAGTCACGCGCTGCCCGAATGTTGCTCTGCGGTATTTTGGCCGATTCCCGGAGAAGCGCTTGCTTAAGGTGATCGACACTTTGGTATTTTTTAGTGCCAACCCTGCTTTCCAGACACAATTGTTTCTGCTTACTTCAGACACAATAGTCCAACGGCTTAGTATCCGGAGATTTTTGTGGCCATTGTGCGCTGGAAGTTAAGCGAGTAACTTCATTTTTGTAACCATTCTTGGGTGGCACGTGCTGAGTGCGATGATGCTGAGTCCTGCTGGAATCTCCAAGGTCTGCGGCCAAAATGTTTGCGTGCCCAAGGCTTTAATACACCCTCCAGAAATTTTTCAAGATAATATTCGGCATTTATTCTGATGGTCGATTAATACGAGCGGGGAGCGACAATCGGCTGTTATGGCGGCCCACACCATCACCATGGTCGGCGCTTGAGTTCTGGTGGGCAAACGAAGGTGCAGATTTTCATATGACCTCTTTGTCAAGTAAGTTTACAAACTGCTGGACAACGAATGTTTTCTCATCGGAGAAAACCAAAAACCAAAGAAAACCACTTTCGGCCAAGCGAAGCAACTCTTTAGCTCTTTTGAGTCTATTTTCTTTCTGTAGCAGTGTAGGTTCTTGCACTTTTTGGAATTTCAATAGCTTTACCCCCGAGCTCATTTTTCAATAGCTTTACCCCCGAGCTCATTTTTCAATATTTGCCGAATGGAATATTGCGATATGTTTAGCTCACGAGCCATTTTTCGGCCACTGCGACGCGGGTTTCGCTTCTTTACTTTTCGAACCATTTCTGATGATGTTGCTGTTTTCTTCCATCCACTTAACGTCGGGCTAAGCTGCCAGTATCACGGTAACAAGCAATGGTACGAGACACAAAAGATTTATACACATTTAAATGCTGGAGTGTTCTAACGATAGCCACTTGTGGTTTTCCAGCCAAATATAAAGAAATCACACTATCACGCTTGAATTCCATCACGAATAACTTATTTTCTGGAAAATTCTCACCAAAATGCTTTTGTATGCTTGTTAACAATATAATGAGCTGCCATTGGAATAATTTTAACAGCTGTCGGACGAGTGGCTTAGAAATGACAGCAGTCTGAAGTTGGTTGCAGTTTTTTCATCTCACCCTGTACGTGCATACATACATATGTATGTACTTAAAGGTATGTTTGCAAAACTATTCTTCATTCTCTGTTGGACAAAGAGGAAGTTCGAACAAATACTTCATGCATTCGGTCCCCCTTTCCGTAGTCAAACCATTTAGCATTACTTTGTTATTGTTTCAATTCAAATCGATTTTCTATTTGAATTGCAGTGCCCCCGGACTCTGCATCAGCTTGCAAGGTATGCTGCTTAGCTTTAGATTAATTTTAGACAAAAGGAATTCTTCAAAGAATTTTCCAACATATCAGTGAAGTACTAATGGCATGTTGTTGCAAAGCATGAGAGTATTTTCCAGACTTGCACACACCAAGATATATACTCAATGATTGGCAAACCATGTAATGGCAAAATGAAGATCCCAAGTGGAACTATTTAGAGTTACTGGTTAGTTTGTTGTGACATTGATATGCTTCGCCGGTGTGAAGAGGTAAGGGAAGTTAGAACATAACTTCTTGTATTTAAGGGGAAATTTTAAATTTGCCACAATTGTATATACCTAATTGCCTTCTGAAATCATATTTTAAATTATTATCAAAAATTAAAAGATATTTTATAAGATTTTGGGTATTAATTATGCCCTTTATAGAAATTAATTAGGAATACATCCAACTTAAGCTAGTTGGAGAATTCTATTAATTTTGCCTTTTGTCTACAGAGAAGATGAAACCAATATTTCTCCTTCTGGTGGTGGGGTTCGCTCTTTGAAATATTTGAATTAAAAATATTAAATTTTATATCAATGTTGTCTTTGTCAAAGAATTTTGTTTATTTGGTTTTCAGTTTTTTCCTTCTTTTCATTTCTACTCTCTTTTCTTTGTCAAAATAGAATATTTGTCAGATTCAACAACAATGGCAACCACACATCAACAACAAATAACGAATACAAACAGAGCTTTGCATTTCTGCGGGGAAACTGAGTTGGTTGGTTGTGTTGTATTGCCAAAATCACAACAACGACAACAAAAACAGAACACGCACACATTGATTTTCTCACACATCTTCCCCTTTTCAATTATATGCGGTTTTCGATAGGACACAGTCAATGCAAATATTTGACATTTGTTTCTTTTTTGTGCGTGGCAAAAGAATGAAAAATTAAAAAATCTAATATTCAATTGAATAGAAAGTTATTGGAATTAAATTTCAATGGGTTTGTTGAAGTCTCTAAACCTTTTTTATGTACATAGTTTATGAATGTAACTACATATGAATAAGTAATTACATATACACTCATTTATGACGTATATTTATACCCTACACCGCAAGGTGGTCAGGGTATTATGTCTTTGTGCATTTGTTTACAAAAGGCAAAAGGAAACGAGATAGACCCATAGTTCCTTTGGATTATCTGCATAGAATCACTTTCTGAGTTGATTTATACATGTCAGTCCGTCTGTCCGTCCGTCGGTCCGTCCGTCCGATTTGCCTTTTATTGTACACCAAACGTGTAATACCAGCCCGAATAGTATGGAACTTTGCACATACTACCAAATTAGGCCTGAAAATAAGTATGCCAAATTTGATGGAAATCAGTTCAGATATAGCTATAGCTCCCATATATATTGTTCATCCGATTTGTTATTTTTGTCATCCGCAGCCGTAATATGCACTCTGTAACAATAATATTTGGGGAAATATATCAAATGCAGCACAGAAATACCTTTGCTAAATTTTATCGAGATCGGTTCAGATTTGGATATAGCTCCCATATATAACTTCGTCCGATTTACCTTTTATTGTGCACCAAACGTCTAATATTTGCCCAAATGGGATGGAATTTGGCACATACGACCGCATTGAGCCTTGAAGGTAGTATGCCATATTTGGTGAAGATCGGTTCAGATATAGCTATAGCTCCCATATATATTGTTCATCCGATTTGTTGTATTTGCTACCCACAGCCGTAATATGCACCCCGTAACAACGATAATCAGGGAAATATATCAAATACAGCTCAGAAATATCTTTGCCACATTTTATCGAGATCGGTTCAGATTTGGATATAGCTCCTATGATTTCAAATTAATTTTGTAGCAAATGGGCAATACAATTCCGAGTTTAAAAGATACAAATGCTTCGGCATATTTAGTCCTTTGAATTTTAAATTATAATTATAATCATAGGGTGTATGATTCAATTCTCCCATAAAATTTTTTAATTGTTGTGGAGCTCAACTAAATTAGCAAAGTGATGTAGGGTATCATAAAATTGGACCGCCCGACGTAAGGACTTTCTTTACTGGTTTTCTAATACAATTTCTTTAACCCTCTACACTTACCAGGAATACACAAACTTTAGAGTAATCAATCACAATTAGAAAAGTAATCTTATGCAGACATGCGATTTAAATTTTTTTTATTTGATGTCCCTGAATTTTAATATTTAAATGTTATAGTTCTTCCTTAAATATGAGCAAACAGCTGGAAAGAAATTTAGATTTTTTTCTGATCATTTTTTTTTGTCATTTTTACCCTTTTAGAGAAATAAAAAGCAGTATGTTCGAACGGACCGAACATTGAATAGACTCCACCATTTGGAATGAATGCGGAAATTAAAAAAAAAAAATGAAATTCCTTTAAAAAGTTTGTTAAAATCCTAAAAATACCGAATATAACCGTTATATTGGAGCCTATGCGAAGACATGAACCTGCATCGGCAACTTTTGTCATAAGTCATTACAATATTCAAATACGAAACATGAACAAACAAGTAAAAAAGCTGTAAGTTCGGCCGGGCCGAACTTTGAATACCCTCCTAAAATCCGTTAGAAATGGGTCTATACGACGAATAGGTCTAAATGCAAAATTTGAAAAATAAATTCTGTGAATAATATAGCTAAAATCATCAAAATACCGTTAAAAATGGGTCTATACGACGACGTGGACCTACATAGGTAACTTTTGTCATAAGCCATTACAATATTCAAATGCCAAATTTGAAAAATAAATTCTGTGAATAATATAGCTAAAATCATCAAAATACCGAATATAGAGAGGTACCATTATATGGGGCTATACCAAAACATGAAACTGCACATGCAATTTTTTCTGTAATAGGCTGTAGTATCAATTATGACATTCAATTATAAAATTTGAAGCAATTCCGGAGAATAATGTGGTTAAAGTCATCAAAATACCGAACATCCGGGGGTACCTCTATATGGGGGCTATACGAAGACATGGACCTGCACAGACAATTTTCTGGCATAGACTGTAGTTCCCATTACGAACTATAAATAAGAAATAAATATTTAAATGCGAAACTTGAAAAATAAATTCGGTGAATAATGTCGCTAAAATCATCAAAATACCGAATATTGGGAGGCACCGTTATATGGAGGCCTGCATACGGAAGTTTTTGTCATGGGCTCTAGTATACATTACGAATCCCAAATACGAAATTTGAAAAAACTCCGGTGAACAACGTCATTTAAATCATAATGGACCTATATAGACATTTCTCTTCCACGGTAAAAGTGCTTAGAAAGAACTTCATTGCGACAATTCCAATAAAAAATTTAGTTAAAATCATCGCAATACCACATTGGGGGGGGGGGGGTACCGATATATAGGGGCTATATGATATCTTGGACCTATATAGATATTTTTCTTGTAAGGGTAAAGTACTTACAAGGAACTCCTTGTGTGGATTTTCAGATAATTCCATTGGAAAATGTGGCTAAAATCATCAAAATCCCGAATATCGGGGGATACGGTTATATGCGGGATGTACGATATTGTGGACCTATATAGACAATACCCTTTCAGGGGGTAAGTGCTCAGAAAGAACTCCTGGTGTAGAATTTCAGACAATTCCGTTAAAAATGTGGCTTAATCATCAAAATATCGATTATCGGGGGGTACCGTTATATGGGAGATATAAGATATCGTGGATCTATATATATATAATTCTTTTTCAGGGGGTAAAGTTCTCACAGGGGACTCCTTCTGTGGATTTTCAGACCATTCCATTGGAAAATGTGGCTAAAATTATCAAAATACCGAATATCGGGGGTACCGATATATGGGGGCTATACGAAATCCTCTTAGAATTTTACGCTGATCAAAAATATATGTACTTTATTATATTTAAAATGATTATTTCAATGAGTTACAAACGGAATGACGAACTTAATATACCCTCCACACAATGTATGGTGAAGGGTATAAAAGAAGATTGTCATCCTGAATTCGGTCTTAATTTCATTGAAGAAAATTGTTAGCGTAGGATGTGCTTTTTTTGTGTAAAATCCACATAAAAGGTATTGTGAGATTTTGCCAACATTTTTCAGCTGGAGGTTTTGATCCTTTAAAACTGGATTTTCCTTCACGTTTTGGCCATATCAAATGATATATATCCTCTCTAGCCACATGGCTGAGGCTATAAAAATGCGCACCAAATTTACATTGTTGTACATTTAACTACCAACAAGCTTACGTAAAGTGCAAACTGAAGAGAGGTATCAGAAGGACTGGATTTATATTGCCCATCTTCGAACTCTTCTGGAACCTCCCCCACAAAGGATCAAAGGATAACATCCGATTCCATTTAGATTTGTTCCATTTCAATATTTTTACCAACTAAAAATCTGTTATAAAGATGGTAGAGATCGGGCTATTCCTTCTGGTAGCTCCCCCACAAAGGGTCAACGTTTTGAATAACCAGAACGATTGTAAAATCCGAAATAAGCATCCGGTTTTTATCATATTTTACACATCTTATTATTTCTACTAACACTTGATCAGATGCGAGGATGGAATGAACCCTACAAAGGGTCAAAATTTTGAATATGCATGGAGCTCATAAAACGCGATATTAACATCTGATTACATTCTGATTTGGTACATCTCATTATTTCTATCAACACGAGATCTCTTTTAAAGATGATAGAGATCGGACCATTTCTTCTGATACCTCTCCTACAAAGGGTTTAAGAATTTAAAAAACAAAACTCTAAGTATCCAACTTTGTTCAAATTTCACACACACAATCATTTTTGGTAAAACAAGATCTGTTGTGAAGATGATATATATCAGCGAACACCTTCTGGTACATCGCCCATAAAGGGCCAACATTTTCAACACTTTTGTCTGTTCCTTACAACTTGCTATATCTTAATATTTCTCTCAACTCGGAACCTGAGATGAATATGGAATTTATGATTTCGCATAAAATTGGATTTAAAGTTAGATTTTCTTGTAATTTGATCCACACCGATATTTTTATCGGTATTAAATGAAGTATTTTCAAAGTGGAATACTTCGCATATTATAGCATTTTTATACCCTATAACACTATGTGTTGGGAGTATTATAAGTTTGATTGGGCCAAATATTATGTAACACCTCGAAATATTGGTTTCCCACATAGGAAAGTATATATGGATCTTCCTATCCCGCCGAGCTGAGTTGATCTAGCTATGTATGTCCGTCTGTTCGTCTGTCCGTCTGTCCATGTTAATTTGTATTAACTCTACAGGTCGCAATTATGGCCCGATCTTCACGAAATTTATAATGGAGGTCCGGCTAGAGCCAGAATAGAACCAAAAACTGAAAAAATTACTGATTTTGCAGTTGCTCTACAGGACGCAATTATGGAGCAATCGAAGTGGAAGTTAGCAAAGGGCTAGAGCTTCAGGCTGGGCAGAAGCCTTCCAATTTTGTTGGTCATCGGGTAATATTTAGTGGGTGAAATAGACCATAACATTTCTGTTAAATAAAAGTCAAATTTTTCATTAAACCGCGAATATTTTTAATCCCGGCGAAATCCCAAATAGACGAACAGGTCAATTCTGACCGTTAAGTAGATGCCTATAGTAAATATATCGGATATATGTAGGGAAATGTATACAATGTATATATGCAAAGGAAGGGGATGTTAGCTAGAATGCTTATATCTCAAATTTGGTCAATTCAATAGCTAAAATCATTTGGTCAATAGCTAAAATCATCAAAATACCGTTAAAAATGGGTCTATACGACGACGTGGACCTACATAGGTAACTTTTGTCATAAGCCATTACAATATTCAAATGCCAAATTTGAAAAATAAATTCTGTGAATAATATAGCTAAAATCATAAAAATACCGAATATAGAGAGGTACCATTATATGGGGCTATACCAAAACATGAAACTGCACATGCAATTTTTTCTGTAATAGGCTGTAGTATCAATTATGACATTCAATTATAAATTTGAAGCAATTCCGGAGAATAATGTGGTTAAAGTCATCAAAATACCGAACATCCGGGGGTACCTCTATATGGGGGCTATACGAAGACATGGACCTGCACAGACAATTTTCTGGCATAGACTGTAGTTCCCATTACGAACTATAAATAAGAAATAAATATTTAAATGCGAAACTTGAAAAATAAATTCGGTGAATAATGTCGCTAAAATCATCAAAATACCGAATATTGGGAGGCACCGTTATATGGAGGCCTGCATACGGAAGTTTTTGTCATGGGCTCTAGTATACATTACGAATCCCAAATACGAAATTTGAAAAAAACTCCGGTGAACAACGTCATTTAAATCATAATGGACCTATATAGACATTTCTCTTCCACGGTAAAAGTGCTTAGAAAGAACTTCATTGCGACAATTCCAATAAAAAATTTAGTTAAAATCATCGCAATACCACATTGGGGGGGGGGGGGGGGTACCGATATATAGGGGCTATATGATATCTTGGACCTATATAGATATTTTTCTTGTAAGGGTAAAGTACTTACAAGGAACTCCTTGTGTGGATTTTCAGATAATTCCATTGGAAAATGTGGCTAAAATCATCAAAATCCCGAATATCGGGGGATACGGTTATATGCGGGATGTACGATATTGTGGACCTATATAGACAATACCCTTTCAGGGGGTAAGTGCTCAGAAAGAACTCCTGGTGTAGAATTTCAGACAATTCCGTTAAAAATGTGGCTTAATCATCAAATATCGATTATCGGGGGGTACCGTTATATGGGAGATATAAGATATCGTGGATCTATATATATAATTCTTTTTCAGGGGGTAAAGTTCTCACAGGGGACTCCTTCTGTGGATTTTCAGACCATTCCATTGGAAAATGTGGCTAAAATTATCAAAATACCGAATATCGGGGGTACCGATATATGGGGGCTATACGAAATCCTCTTAGAATTTTACGCTGATCAAGAATATATGTACTTTATTATATTTAAAATGATTATTTCAATGAGTTACAAACGGAATGACGAACTTAATATACCCTCCACACAATGTATGGTGAAGGGTATAAAAGAAGATTGTCATCCTGAATTCGGTCTTAATTTCATTGAAGAAAATTGTTAGCGTAGGATGTGCTTTTTTTGTGTAAAATCCACATAAAAGGTATTGTGAGATTTTGCCAACATTTTTCAGCTGGAGGTTTTGATCCTTTAAAACTGGATTTTCCTTCACGTTTTGGCCATATCAAATGATATATATCCTCTCTAGCCACATGGCTGAGGCTATAAAAATGCGCACCAAATTTACATTGTTGTACATTTAACTACCAACAAGCTTACGTAAAGTGCAAACTGAAGAGAGGTATCAGAAGGACTGGATTTATATTGCCCATCTTCGAACTCTTCTGGAACCTCCCCCACAAAGGATCAACATTTTGAATATCCATGAAACTCATAAAACGCGAAATTAACATCCGATTCCATTTAGATTTGTTCCATTTCAATATTTTTACCAACTAAAAATCTGTTATAAAGATGGTAGAGATCGGGCTATTCCTTCTGGTAGCTCCCCCACAAAGGGTCAACGTTTTGAATAACCAGAACGATTGTAAAATCCGAAATAAGCATCCGGTTTTTATCATATTTAACACATCTTATTATTTCTACTAACACTTGATCAGATGCGAGGATGGAATGACATCCATGGAGCTCATAAAACGCGATATTAACATCTGATTAAATTTTAACTTGGTACATCTTAATATTTCCATCAACACGAGATTTCTTATAAAGATGGTAGAGAACAGACCATTTCTTCTGGTACCTCTCCTACAAAGGGTTTAAGATTTTGAAAAACAAAACTCTAAGTATCCAACTCTGTTAAACTTTCACACACACAAACATTTTTGGTAAAAGAAGATCTGTTGTAAAGATGATATATATCTGCGAATACCTTCTCGTACATCGCCCACAACATTTTCAACACTTTTGTCTGTCCTCACAACTTGCTATATCTAAATATTTCTCTCAACTCGGAACCTGAGATTAATATGGAATTTATGATTTAGCATAAAATTGGATCCAAATGTTAGATTTTCTTGTAATTTGATCCTCACCAATATTTTATCGGTAATTAATGAAGTATTTTCAAAGTGGAATACTTCGCATATTATAGAATTTTTTAAAAATTATCACATATCTCATATAAATTGAAGGGAGTAACCAATATAGTCCAAACCTGACCCACCTTAATATTTATATCATATATATTTAGGTCCGATACGAAACGGACAGTTTTGGCCCATTCCTTCGGAACATACTCCATATAGGATCAACAATTTGAATAATTATAACAGAAGTCAAAATATATTAAAATAATCGATCATTGGCTGAGGGTATACATCTGTGGGCTAATCCGACTAATTCGTTTTAACTTGTTAAATTTTTGTTTTACTTTTTCGAGTGTAATTGAGGTTTCCTCAAAAAAATCACACAAATCCCATCGATTCTTTATTGCATTTGTTTAATCTGCCAAGAAATCTGATTTGACGTATCCAGACGAAAAATCGACTTAAATTGGGATTATTTTAAATAAACTACAACTTCTGTTGCGGTTCATTCGTGTCGCTTTGTTGTCTCCAGTTTTTATTGCATGATTTTTGTAAACTTTTTCTTTTCCTTTTCTTTATGCGAAGGGTATAATATTAATTCTCTGCCAATTTCTATAAACTGCCTGGCCGACCGACAAAAAAAAAAAAAAAAAAAAAAAACTAATCTCTATCTTTGTGAAAGCAATTGTTTGTTGTACGTAGTTGTTGTTGTTATTGCTGTCTTGTCACTGATGAAAATAATCTAGTCTGAATACTAAATGAGCATTTCTAGTTTTCTGGTCGGTGGTATTCCTTTAAATCGGCCACAGCAACAATATTGTCAAGAATAAAACTTGATTTGGCAAAATCAACAACAAATAACCAGCAAAATAAATTTACAGCAACAAATTGTGTGACAGACAGAGGGAGAGAGAGTGAGAGGGAGAGAAAGAGAGTGCGAGAAAGATTAAGTCAAAGTTTTCATAGAAGAAAAATTTGTACAAAACGTTGTTATTTTCTTCACTACTACTTCGTCTTCCTCTTCTGTGATGTTTCAGAATTTGTCTACAACTGTCTTATGGACATGTCATTTTTTTGGTATCGCCTGGTCCCCTATCTGTGGTGCAATTTTATTATTTTTTTTCCTGCCTTCAATGTCGATTAAGGTCGTAATGCTAGAACAATATTTGGGCAAAAAAAATCCCACTCTCCCCTTTTGTTCTTGGGTGGTGCACAAAGTTTAGCAACATCGAAAACTTTTCTATTTTTTCAGTCATCCATTCGGTGTGCTTCGGCTTGTAAAGACAAAGTTTAAATAAAAAAATCAAAATGATGTACTACAGATTTTTGAAGTCTGCCAAAAACAACTAACCTACGGATGTCCAACCGGCATAACAACAATTCAACATTCATGTCAGCAACAGTGATAGCGACAAGAACAACAATTGCAACATTCATTGGTGCGGCATCCAAAAGGTGCTGACAAAGACCAAACTTTTTCCCAAGACATGACCAATGCTAGAATGATGAAGAGCTTGAACATTTCGAGGTGGTTTGGAGAAGAGACAAGGGGAGAAATTGTATGATAGGGAGATAATACTAATTTCGTTTTGAGTTAGTAAAGCATTCTGAGTGACCGCTGATAAATGAACATATACCCTCAGCCAATGTTCGATTATTTAAATATATTACGACTTATGTTACTATTATTCAAATTGTTGACCCTGTATGGAGTAGGTTCCAAAGTAACGGGCCCATATTGTTCATTTCATATCGGCCGTAAATAAATTTGATATAAATATAGCGTCATAGCAGGTTTGGTCAATAGTGACTACTTCCTTCACTTTGTATGAGATAAGAGATAATTTTTAGAAAATGTTATTGAAATAAAAGTATTGAAAATTGTTATCCTTTGCGGGTGAGGTACCAGAAGGAATGGTCCGATCTCTACCATCTTTTTATCAGATTTTATGTTGATGATATTGAGATGTACGAAGCCTCAATGGAATCGGATGTAAATTTCTCGTTTTATACCCATCGTCTCATATAAGAAATGCTGACCCTTTTTGGGGGAGGTACCATAAGGAGTGGATCGATATATTCCATTTTCACACCAGAAAATGGGTTAATAAAAACATTGCGAGTATGTGGGTATGTTGAAGGCAATCGGGCTCTTACATCACATTTTATAACAGTTATAATTATTCAAAATGTTGACCCTTAGTGGGGGAGGTACTTGATGGAGTATACCGATATTGCCAGATTTTTGCACCTGACTTAGAACTGACGTAAATATTAGGATTTGCAAAGTTGGAGCAAAACCGGATAATCGTTTCTCTTTCAGTGCAGAAAATATATTTTTTTGGAAATTTCGACCTTCACGTAACTGTGAATAGTGAGTCCTATTGTGAGACGATATCCAACTTTTTTACCAAATTGTCACACATGAAGATTCTAGTTTTTTGAACCTCTTGTATTGATTTATTATTCAACGACTTTAGACAATTTTATAGCTATGTCTATACTAAAGTTGGGCAAAAACAGTTCAATGGAACGAACTTGTTCCTTATCTAGTTCCGTGGCCACTGGTCGTTTGTATGAAGAGTTTGCGTATGAGTGATATGCAATTTATGAAATAACTCATACTCTTAGGAACTGTTGTACTGAACTTTGATCTATTAGATTGGCACAACTCCAGTCTAAACAGATATGCGTTGGAAGACAACACTTAAGTTAATTCAGGTTAAAATTGTGACTACAACACCCAAATACCATTAATTTGTCGGTACAGTTATATGGGAATTATAGCTCATTTCCAATACCAAAAGTCCGACAGACCTAACACACATCTGAGTAAAATTTTATCAACATTATGCTCAGAAGCAGTCGGACTTCGCTAAATCGTCATAGAATTTTACGTTGATCAAGAATATATATACTTAATGGGTTCGAAAAAGTATATTTCGAGGTGTTAGAAAAGGAATGAAAACTTAATATACCCGTTACGCTTGATGTCTGGCATGTGGCACAGTTAAAATGGGCTACATAGCTCCCATATAACTGTACCGAGAGATTGAAGGTATTTTAGGTGTTTTAGTCACAATTTCAACCCGAATTTGCTCAAATTGGCAGCATGTGTTCCCATTCCGTAAGAAGAGATAAAAAAACTGCAACAAGGTCAAACCCCATAATTTTTACATTTTTTTTAATTTTTATTGAACGAAAGCAAAAAAATGTGGGGCTAGCATAAACATTTTAGAATAAACTTAGATTTGTTCGAATTGGTCACCTTTGGTACGAATTATGGCCTTCAAACGGCCAATAAACCCGTCACAAGCTGCCCGAATGTTGCTCTGCGGTATTTTGGCCCATTCCAGACGAAGCGTTGCTTGAAGTGAAGTGCTTAGGTATTTTTTAGTGCCAAACTTGATTTCCAAAATACTACAGACACAAAAGTCCAACGGATTGGTATCGGGAGATTTTGATGACCATTGTGCGCTGGAAATAAACCGAGGAACCTCACTTTTTAACCATTCTTGAGTGACGCGTGCGAGTGCGATGGTGCTGAGTCCTGTTGTAATGTCCAATGTCTGTGGCCAAATGTTTGCGTGCTCAAGGCTTTAATACACCCTCCAGAATATTTTCGAGATAATGTTCGGCATTTACTCTGATGTCGATTAATA
This sequence comes from Musca domestica, assembly GCF_030504385.1. Classification (NCBI taxonomy): domain Eukaryota; kingdom Metazoa; phylum Arthropoda; class Insecta; order Diptera; family Muscidae; genus Musca; species Musca domestica. Next base: position 525,475 of record NW_026712418.1, on the reverse strand, counting down.
CCAGCGGAGAACGACCATCGCCTGTTACGGCGGCCCACACCATCACCATCTCCGGTGCTTGAGTTCTGGTGGCCCACCGAAGGTGCACATTTTCAGCTGACCTCTTTGTTTGTTTACAAACTGCTGGACAACGAATGTTTTCTCATCGTAGGAAACCAAATTCGGCAGTTCACCATTTTCGGCCAAGCGAAGCCACTCTTTAGGTCTTTTGAATCTATTTTCTTTCTGTTGCGGTGTAAGTTCTTGCACTTTTGGGAATTTCACTGGCTTTACCCCGAAAGCATTTTTCAATATTTGCGGAATGGAATATTTGGATATGTTCAGCTCACGTGCCATTTTTCGGTCACTGCGACGCGGGTTTCGATCAAGTTGCTTCTTTACTTTTCAAACCATTTCTGCTGATGTTTTCTTCCGTCCCATTCCTTGACGTTGGGCTACGCCACCAGTATAACGGTAACGAGCGATGGTACGATGGACAAAAAAGATTTATTTACATTTAAATGTTGGAGTGCTCTAACGATACTTGTAGTTTTCCAGCCAAAATATAAATTCCCACAAAAATGCTATTGTACGCTTGTAAACAATATAGTGAGCTGTCACTGGAATAATTTTAACAGCTGTCGGACGAGTGTCTTAGAAATGACAGCAGTCTGAAGTTGGTTGCAGTTTTTTCATCTCACCCTGAAGATCTGTCAATATAGGTCTATATTTTTTATGGCCACTATATAACTGTACCTCAATAAATTTGGTATTTTTTGAAATTTTAAATAATCGCTCAAAATTTAGATATAGCTCCAATTTATATTTTCGTCCGTTTATTGTCCACCGAACGTGTCATATAACGCAAGTAGTATGGAATTTGGCACATACGACCAAATTAAGCCTGGAAATAAGTATGCCAAATACTATCCAAATTGGTTCAGATACAGCTATAGCTCCCATTCATCCGATTTGTTAAATTTGTTCTCCACAGCCGTAATATGCACTCTATAACAACGATATTTTGGGAAATATAACAAATACAGCTCAGAACTACCTTTGCCAAATTTGATCGGGATCGGTTTGAATTTGGATATAGCTCCCCTATATATCTTCGCCCGATTTGCCTGTTATTGTTCACCCAAATGGGATGGCATTTGACGCGTACGACCAAATTGAGCCTAAAAACAAGTATGTCAAATTTGGTGGAAATCGGTTCAGATATAGCTATACCTCCCATGTATATTGTTTATCTGGTTATTTATATTGTGTATGCTCCGTAATATGTACTACGTAACAGCGATATTTGGGGAAATATATCAAATTCAACTCTGAAACACCATCGATAAACTTTATCGAGATCAGATTTTGATTTGGATATAGCTCCCATATATACATCTTTAACTGATTTCAAGTTAATTGTGCACCAAATATATTAAAATATAAGCTCGAATTAAAAAAGCACAAATGCCTCGGAAAATTTATTAGAAGTCGGTTCCTCTCATATATTAGTTCCTTTGGAATTCAAATTATAACTATAATCATAATTGATGTGATATAATTCTCACAAATTCCCCATAAAAATGTTTATTTGTTATGCGAAGATCTACTAAATATGCAAAAGGGGTGTATGGTATTATAAAGTCGGGCCCGCCCGACTTTTATACTTTCTTTACAGGTTTTCAAATGTTTCTTTTTGTTTGAAAAATTGCGAATTCCTTCCAAATGGTGGAAGGTATTTATAGATGGGCCTGGCCGAACTTACTGCTTTTTCACTTGTTGGTAATATAACTTATACGGGTATGTGAAAAAATATGGTCACATTGTATTTTTAGATGTTGTGAAGGTTTTAAGTTTATATTCGAATTTAAAACCCCAGAAAAGTTAAGTATAGCCTTTAAACTACAATTCATAAAATGCAAAAAGAAAATTGCAAAGTATGAGAAAAGTATTAATTTAAGCTTTTCCAAATACTTTTTTTAAATGCATAAAACAGAATATCAATATTGCTATTGTTTTTGTGTTTTTCAATTCTCTTTACAAAACGTCCGATGCATTTTAGAGACAACAAAGTATTTGTTGTTATTAAATATTTCAGCCAACTTTAGCGAACAGAATGTATTGCATTTCTTGCTCTTCCATCTATCTCATTTTGTTGTTGAAAGTTCGTACTTAAAATAGTTGAGAAAGTTCAGTCGTTTCTCCGTTGGCCGTTGTGTAAAAGCAACGATCCGATAAAAATGAAGAAAACAAATTGCTCGTAATTATGTTTTAATTTATGGTGATTATGGCTCAAAGAGAATATTGGATAAATTAAAGTCAATTACCACTGCTTGTGCATCAATAATGCAAATATAATATATAAATGATTTTTTATATCCTTTAGCGATATTTTGGGTATATTCTTGCGGATACTTTTTTTAAAGTAGTCGACAGTCACACATTTTAATACCCTACACCACAATGTGGTCAGGGTATTATGTCTTTGTGCATTTGTTTGTAACAGGCAAAAGGAAACGAGATAGACCCATAGTTCCTTTTGATGATCTGCATCGAATCACATTCTGAGTCGATTTATGCATGTCCGTCCGTCTGTCCACGTATTTTTGTGAACAAAGTACAGTTCGCATTTATTACCCGATCCAGATGAAATTTTGCACAAATCATTTGTTTGGCCCAAGGACGAACCCTATTGAAATTGGAGATAATCGGTAAAAATTTAGATATAGCTCCCATATATATCTTTGTCCGATTTGCCTTTAATTGTGCACCAAACGTGTAATATCAGCCCAAATAGTATTTAATTTTGCACATACAACCAAATTAGACCTGAAAAGAAGTATGCGAAATCGGTTCAGATATAGCAATAGCTCCCATTTATATTGTTCATCCTATTTGTTATTTTAGTCCTCCGCAGCACTCTGTAACAACAATATTTGGGGAAATATATCAAATACATCTCAGAAATACCTTTGCTAAATTTTATTGATATCGGTTCGGATTTGGATACATCGTTTGATTTACCTTTTTTTGTGCACCAAACGTCTAAATGGGATGAAATTTGGCACCTACAACCGAATTGTGTCTAAAAGCTAGTATGTCAAATTTGGTGAAGATCGGTTCAGATATAGCTATAGCTCCCATATATATTGTTCATCCGATTTGTTATATGTGTTATCCACAGCCGTAATATGCACTCGTTGTTACGGAGTATTCAGTATATATTCAGGGAAATATATGAAATACAGCTCAGAAATATCTTTGCCAAATTTTATCAAGATCGGTTCAAATTTGAATATAGCTCCCATATATATGAAATGGGCAATACAAGTCCGAATTTAAAAGATACAAATGCTTCGGCATATTTAGTCCTTTGAATTTTAAACTATAATTATAATCATAGCGTGTATGATTAAATTCTCCCATAAAAACTTTTAATTGTTATGTCGAGCTCTACTAAATTAGCAAATTGGTGTAGGGTATCATAATGTCGGTTATATCCTCCAGCATGGTATGGAGGGTATATCATCTTTGTTATTCCGTTTGTAACACCTCGAAATATACATTTTAGACCCCACAAAGTATACACGTTATTTTGATCAACATTAAATTCTATGTCGATTTAGCGATGTCCGTCCGTCTGTGGATATCACTCTAGCTTCCGACATAAAGTAGGTTGATAAAATCTTACTCAAATGTTGGACCTTTGGTATTGAAAATGGAGGGGTGGGGGGGGTGTTTGTAGTTTGTAATGGATACTACAACCTAAGGCAGAAAATTGTCAATGCAGGTCCACGTCTTCGTATAGCCCCATATAACGGTACCTTCCGATATTTGGTATTTCGATGATTTTAGCGACATTATTCACCGGAATTGTTTCAAATTTGGTATTTGAAGTCCGTACTGCTTACTACAGCCTAAAAAATTGTCTGTGCAGGTCCACGTCTTCGTATAGCCCCTATATAACGGTACCTCACGATATTCGGTATTTTGGTGATTTTAGCGCCATTATTCACCGGAAATGTTTTAAATTTGCTCTATGAATTTTTTAATGGATACTACAGCCTAAGACAGAAAATTGTCTGTGCAGACCCACGTCTTCGTATAGCCCTCATTAACAGTACCTTCCGATATTTGGTATTCCGATGATTTTAGCGACATTATTCACCGGAATTGTTTCAAATTTGGTATTTGAAGTTGGAAGTGAATACAACAGACAGTTGTATGTGCAGGCAGGTCTACGTCGTCGTATAGACCATAGTATACGGCTACATTGGGTATTTTTAAGATTTTAACAGAATTTTTAATGGATTTTAATTTTTTGAAAATTGCCAAATATATATCAAATGGTGGAAGGTATTCAAAGTTTGGCTCGGCCGAACTTACAGCTTTTTTACTTGTTCATGTTTCGCATTTGAATATGGTAATGACTTATGACAAAATTTACCTACGCAGGTCCACGTCGTCGTATAGATCCTAATATAATGGCTACATTCGGTATTTCTAAGATTTTAACAGAATTTTTAACTTATTTTATTTGAAAATTGCCAAATTCATTCCAAATGGTGGAGGGTTTTTAAAGATCGGCCCGGCCGAACTTATAGCTTTTTTACTTGTTTTTCCTAGAATAACAGTTTATTTCTGTTTTAGTCCACCCATTTAAATCTTTGACCAATTTAACCATTTTGTTTTTCATAAAACAAAGAAAACTCCCCAACCAACTCTTCCCCGTACTTAACTAAATTAAATTTATCCTCAGTCAATTGTTTTCCTCAATCACATTTCGTCCCATAGAGTTCATCATCTTTAAAATTGGATAGCAATTCTGAGAAACTTTACCAAATTATTCGCCTTCCGTAATATTTAAATCTATCGCAAAATGTGATACAGAGTCTTGCACGATCCGAACAATCTTCGGAATGTGACAAACATCCATTTGTCACACTCTATTTGCGGTAGCCGCCATCCATGTAACATGCCTCTAAAAAGGGGTAAAATTGGGAAATCTGATGTTCGGAGAAAATATTTTTTCTTGTTTACCCCCAATTGTGTGATGAGGAGAAAATTTAAAATTCTCTTGTCATTGATTTTGGTTGTGTGTCAGTCATGTCATCTGAAGACATGGCAAAACAATGGCTTCGTCTCCTTGTGGTTGACTATCATCAACATCGTAGTCGTCGTCGTCGTGGTCGTTGTCAATGGGTAAAGTGGAGGCGACCACATGCCATTCCATGCTAAATGTTGCCTAATGAACTAAATGGAAAATCAGCATTTTTGTGGAAGCCAAAGTCCGTCAGGAGGGTATGACTCATTTATGGTCTAGAAATCTGGGAATATGAGGTTTACTGCCATTGATTAACATGTGGAGATTGGTGTTAACCAACAAAAAAGGAGGAATGTTGATAATTTTTTGGGTAACTCCATATGGTAGGGTAGAATTGATAATTATGTAAGTGACATGTTTGTAAATCATCCGAAATGGGATAAATGGAATGTAACGTTTGATATCAGTAGAAAACAAAGAAATCAGAAATTTTCAGACCAAATTGTTAATGCCTTTACTCCAGTATAATTTGTTAGTCAAACTCTCTTAAACTCAAACTCACTTTACAAAGCAAACTAAAATTGCTTTTCTACTGGGGCTATTTGGGATGGTGAGTTAGACAAACGATTCTTAAAATTTTATAAAACGAATTTTTAAAGGGCCCAACTGTGCAAGAACTGCTAGGTAAGGTTACCATTAATTTGAATATTCTGGTCTACAGAACAGTTTTTGTTTCTGATTTGATGGAAATCTTGCAAGAAATATTTCAAAGAACAACGTTCTGCAACGGCACCTATGTTAAAGGCTCCACCTATTAAATTGTTCAAAAAAAAAAAAAAACTTTAAGAGATCTGATATTCGTGAAGCAAATGGAAATTGTCATCATGCTTGTATTGCTCGCTTATAAAATTGAATACAATTTTGTTATTGTACACCTTATTGTTATACCCTGCACCATACTATGGGGGGTATATTAACTTTTTCATTCCGTTTGTAACTCTTCGAAATACTCATGTCAGACCCAACAAAGTATATATATTCTTGATCAGCGTAAAATTCGATTTAGCCATGTCCGTCTGTCTGTCTGTCCGTCCGTCTGTCTGTCTGCTGTAATCACGCTACGTCTTCGTATAGCCCCCATATAACGGTACCTCCCGATATTCGGTATTTTGATGATTTTAGCGACATTATTAACCGGAATTGTTTAAAATTTGGTATTTGAAGTTCGAAATGGATACTACAGCCTAAGATAGAAAACTGTCTGTGCAAGTCCACGTCTTCGTATAGCCGGTATTTTGATGATTTTAGCGTTATTATTCACCGGAATTGTTTCAAATTACGTATTTAGAGTTCGTAATGGGAACTACAGTCTGTGACAGAAAATTGTGTATGCAGGTCCAGGTCTTCGTGTAAGCCCCACATATCAGTACCTCCCTATATTCGGTATTTTGACGAGTTTAGGTACAATACCCACCAAAATTGTTTGAGATATTGTATTTGACGTTAGTAATGGATGCTACAGCCTATGGCAGAATGATTATTATGATTTTTGCTACATTATTCACCATTTATTTCAAGTTTCGAATTTGAATATGGTAATGACTTATGACAAACAATGCCCATGTAGGTGCACGTCGTATAGACACCAATATAACGGCTATATTCGGTATTTTTAAAATGTTAACAAATTTGTTAAGGATTTTATCTCCAAATTCGTTTCAAATGGTGGAGGTTATTCAAAGTTCGGGCCGGCCGAACTTACTGCTTTTTAACTTGTTCTAACTCAATTTGTCCAATTCCCTATTCGTATATAAGATGAGATCTTTTGACATCCAAATATTTGACAAAAAAAAAAAAAAAAAAAATATTCCCAAAATAATTGCACATACAATTAACATTTTTGATGGTCCGTTTTTATACCCTCAGCCATATGGCTAGTTATACCCCTAGCCATATGGCTAGAGAGGGTATATATCATTTGATACGGTCAAAACGTGCCAAGTCGAAATAACGGTTTTAGACCCTAGACCAAAGGGCCAAAGTTTTGAATATTCCTGAAGTTTATAAAACGCAAAATTAACATCCGATCCATTCTGACTTGGCACACCTTAGTATTTTTATAAACACAAGATCTGTATTAAAGATGGTAGAGATCGGACCACTTCTTCTGGTTCCTCTCCCACAAAGGGTTCAAGATTTAGAAAAAAAAACAAAACGCTCAAAGAAAGTGAAATAAGCATCCAATTCACTTCAAATTTCACACATAAAAACATTTTTGCCAACACAGTATCTATTGCGAAGATGATAAAAATGTGCGACCTTCTTCTTATATCTCATACACAAAGGGTCACAAATGTCAATACTTTTATCTCTCATAACTTGAGAAACAACTCAGCGTTTCTTTTCAACTTGCTGTTTCTAAATTTTTCTCTCAACCATTATATGCGAAATCATAAATTCCACATTCATCCCAGGAATTTATGATTTCGCATATAATGGCATATGAATATTCGATTTAATAGTAATGTTGCCCTTACCAATATTTATACATCATAAGGTGGTCAGGGTATTATGTCTTTGTGCATTTGTTTGTAACAGGTAAAATAAAACGAGATAGACCCATAGTTCCTTTTGATAATCTGCATATAATCACATTCTGAGTCGATTTATGTCTATCCGTCCGTCTTTCCATTTATTTTTGTGAACAAAGTACAGTTCGTATTTATTGCCCCATCGAGATGGAATTTTGCACAAATCATTTGTTTGGCCCAAGGACGAACCCTATTGAAATTGGAGATAATCGGTCAAAATTTAGATATAGCTCCCATATATATCTTCGTCCGATTTGCCTTTTATTGTGCACCAAACGTGTAATATCAGTCCGAATAGTATGGAATTTTGCACATACAACCATATTAGGCCTGCCAAATTCGAAATCGGTTCAGATATAGCTAGAGCTCTCATATATATTTTTCATCCGATTTGTTATTTTTGTCCTCCGCGGCCGTAATATGCACTCTGTAACAACAATATTTGGGGAAATATATCAAATGCAGCTCAGAAATACATCTGCTAAATTTTATCGAGATCGCTTCAGATTTGGATATAGCTCCCATATATAACTTCGTCCGATTTACCTTTTATTGTACACCAAACGTCTAATATTTGCCCAAATGTGATGAAATTTGGCACTTACGACCGAATTGAGTCTAGAAACAAGTATGTAAAATTTGAAGATCGGTTCAGATATAGCTATAGCTTCCATATATATTATTCATCCGATTTGTTATATTTGTTACCCACAACCGTAATATTCACTCCGTAACAACGATATTCAGGGAAATATATCAAATACAGCTCAGAAATATCTTTGCCAAATTTTATCGAGATCGGTTCAGATTTGGATATAGCTCCCATATATATCTTTATCCGATTTCAAATTAATTGTGCACCAAATGGGCAATACAATTCCGAATTTAAAAGGTACAAATGCTTCGGTATATTAAGTCCTTTCAAATTTAAATTATAATTATAGTCATAGCGTGTATGATTGAATTCTCCCATAAAAACTTTTAATTGTTATGTGGAGCTCTACTTAATTAGCAAAGTGGTGTAGGGTATCATAAAGTCGAAATAACGGTTTTAGACCTTAGGTCTCTTTGGTCCAAATCCGTTTCAGGACATTTAAAGACGATCTAGCGATGTCCGTCCGTCTGGCTACTCTCAAAGTGAGTATCCGATTTGGTTCAAAATTGGTACAACATAGTATTTTTGTCAAACTTAGATCGACTTCGGGGATGGGCAATATCGGTCCACTCCTTCTGGTACGTCCCCCACAAAAGGTCGAAATTTTCAAGAAATATATTTTGCACAGAAAGAGAAACGATAATGCGATTTTGCTCTAACTTTGCAAATTTTTATATTTCCTAAAAGTGATCACATAACTCATATGAAGTGAAGGAATTTACCAATATAGTCCAAACCTGTCACTTCGCAATATTTATATCATATGTATTTAGATCCGATACGAAATTGACAATATGTGTCCATTCCTTCAGAATCTACGCCATAGAGAGTCAGCAATTTGAACAACCATAATAGAAGTCAAAATATATATAAATAATCGAATATTGGCTGAGGGTATACATCTGTCGGTAAAACTGACTGATACTTTTTAACGTGTTGTTAATTCTTTTAACTTGTCCTGAGTTTGATATTAAGACCACGATGTGGGAGGTGACAACCAAATCGGATAAGCCTTTCGATTTCTACGAGATATTTGTTCATTGACAATTTGACTTTTTGACTTACCTAGCCTAGGCCTCAATAATCAATATATACCAAGTTTGAACGAAAATTAGAATATTTATAATTTTGCGAATTATTACTATTCTTGGAGGTACCCGAATGGGGAAAGATTGTACCTGTACACGAGTTCTTGGGTTGAGTTTGAAAATTTGCAGACATTGAACTACCCAGCAAACTAGATATTAAGAAATTTCGGCCATATTAAATAATATATTCGGCATGTACTTAAAAAGAACCAGTTAACCGATTATATGGCAAAAACTAATAGCCAAAAACAGGACTTTAAAAAATTAATTTGCAATTAACCATAACAATTGTTATTTGTACACCCTGGATATAACACTATGTCCTGCCTCACACTGAGCGCCATAGGTCGAAGGAGAATTAACACATTAAGCTCCCCGAAAAAGGAAATCTTTTAGACTCTCATTCTTTTGTAACGTTTTTTTTTTGTATTAAAGCAACCCCGAAGTCAGTCCGAAAATTCATCTAAATTTTCCCTAAACTATCTGATGGGAAAATTTCTTTAAACCATGCAGTGCCAACATGTGGTGGTCTTTTTGTAAATTGTTAACTTCAAGCAAATGTCCAAAATTACCAAACAAAACCAAAAGCTGTTGACTGTTTGGGAGTAGAGATTTACAAAACTGTCCTCCCTCCATGCCAAGCAGCAATAGTTTGTAATTCATACATCTCAGCGGGATGTTGGGCCTTACCCATGTGAATTTTGGGTCAGGCGGTGGATATCAACATCTGTAGCATTAGGCGGGCAGGGCTATGGTGAATGTCACTGCAACATTCACTGTGTATATGCATATGTGTGTGTGTGTGTTTGTTTGAAAACAAAAGCTAACGACTGACAGCAACAACCACAATGGCAAGAACTGTGACAATATCAACGACAGCAACATGAGAATGGCAGCCCCGACATGCACACATACATACACACATACAACACGCGGCTACTAATATCCTTTTGCTCCTTATGCTATGCTATTCATATTTGGTTAAAAAATTTGCATAAATTGTTCTTCTGGGTTTCTTTTATTTTCTTCACTCACTTGGTTAACTTTTCAGAATCACTTAGTCGAGTAGTTGATGTTGTGTAAAAAGGGGTGGGGTGGATGTCGTTTCTTCCAGTTACTGCTGCCACACACCCATCACACCCACCCATCCCATCCACACACACACGCATTCTCTGAGAGTTCCCTTTTTCTCTCTCCTTAGTTTCCTACTAATAATTGCTTTTGGTTGTATTTATTATGGTTTTGTTTTAGAAATGAGTTAAAATACCAAAAATGTAAATAAGAATGTAATTTTCCATTTTAATATGAATTTATTTTTTTTTTTCTTTTGGCTTTGCTTTTCTTGTCGGTTTGCGGTTACATGTTGGGGGGTTTGTTTCAGGAAAAGTTTTTTTTGTCTTCTTTTATTATGATTCATTTTGTTTATGTAAATAGAAATGTTTGCAGTTGTAGAAGTCAGAAAAATAGAAATGTAAAGAGTCTTAGTTTGATAAAGAAATGAGAAGTCAGCACGAAGTCTTAACTTTAAGTTTCAGGAACCTTCATCAAGCTGAGGACGGATGTTTTATGTTTTCTTTCATTCGTAATGTTTTTGGAGTAACTTTTTGAAATAACTTCAAATGTATACTGGGTTTAGAAATTGAAAATAATAAAAATTCAGACTAGATGTGGCGATGTGGGAATCGAAATGGAATGTTAAGTTTGAGGTAATATCATACATTTTGTGATACCATAATTTTCCTAGAGGCTGCATGAAGGCCAATGTTGAATATGAACAACACAAAACGTCCATTTGTTCTGCATTTCATTAGCCAAGGTTTGGTATTAAAAACCAGTAAAGAAAGTCCTTAGGTTTGGCGGGGCCGACTTTATAATATTCTACACCACTTTGCTAATTTAGTAGAGCTCCATATAACAATATAAAGTTTTTATGGGAGAATTCAATCATACACGCTATAATTATAATTTAAAATTCAAATGACTAAATATGCCGAAGCATTTGTATCTTTTAAATTCGGACTTGTATTGCCCATTTGGTGCACAATTAATTTGAAATCGGATAAGGATTTATATGGGAGCTATATCCAAATCTGAACCGATCTTCACCATATTTGGCATACTAGCTTCTAGACTCAATTCGGTCGTATGTGCCAAATGCCATCCTATTTGGGCACATATTTAGCATTAGGTGCACAATAAAAGGTAAATCGGACGAAGTTACGTATAGGAGCTATATCCAAATCTGAACCGATCTCAATAAAATTTGGCAAATATATATCAGAGCTGTGTTTGATATATTTCCCTGAATATCGTTGTTACAGAGTGCATATTATGGCTGTGGGCAACAAATACAACAAATCGGATGAACAATATATATGGGAGCTATAGCTCTATCTGAACCGATCTTCACCTAATTTGGCATACTAGCTTCTAGACTCAATTCGGTCGTATGTGCCAAATGCCATCCTATTTGGGCAAATATTAGACATTTGGTGCACAATAAAAAGTAAAGCGGACGAAGTTATATATGGGAGCTATATCCAAATCTGAAGCGATCTCGATAAAATTTAGCAAAGGTATTTCTGAGCTGTATTTGATATATTTTCCTGAATATTGTTGTTACAGAGTGCATATTACGGCTGTGGAGGACAAAAAATAACAAATCGGGTGAACAATATATATGGTAGCTATAGCTATATCTGAACCGATTTCGACCAAATTTGGCATACTTATTTTCAGGCCTAATTTGGTTGTATGTGCAAAATTCCATACTATTCGGGCTGATATTACACGTTTGGTGGACAATAGAAGGCGAATCGGACGAAGATAAATATGGGTGCTATATCTAAATTTTTACCGATTATCTCCAATTTCAATAGGGTTCGTCCTTGGGCCAAACAAATCGGATAATAAATGCGACCTGCATTTTGTTCACAAGAATACATGGACAGACGGACGGACGGACTGACTGACATGCATAAATCAACTCAGAAAGTGATTCTATGGAGATCCTCAAAAGTAAGTATGGGTCTATCTCGCTGCCTTCTCCATGTTACAAACAAATGCACAAAGACATAATACCCTGAACACCTTGTGGTGTAGGGTATAATGTGAAATATCGGTCCATGTTTCAACGTAAGGCCCCCATATAGCGTTACTTTCCGATTTCCGGTGTTTTGAATGTTTTGAAGACAATTCTAAATAAAATAATGTGTAACTTGACATTTAGAGTTCTAAGTTATGAGCTGACCAAATCTCTTCCTGTGAAGATAACGCACTATAATGTATTGACCAATTATAACGACACTTTCAAAATATTGTAAAAATCTCTCCCGGCTAAATGTTGTGGAGGTAATTCTGGGTAAATTGAGGGCTTCAGACAGAGTTTTTTTTTACAATCTTTGGTTTTTTGTGTCTCAGTTTCTCTGTTTTCTTGTTTCTTTGCGTCACTGATGTGGAGCGGCCTGGCTGCGGCCGGCTATGAGCGTTGAGTAGGCTATGAGCCTGAAACTGATTACCGGCGTGGAGCTGGTCACTATTGTGAACTTAGCTAGAATCTGGATAACTGGGAGCGCAGAGCTTGTTAGGCGCGTGGAACTGACTGCGAGCTATGTCCGGGCTAGCTAAAAACGAGAGCTAGTTAAGGGCAGGAGCTAACTATGAGTGGGAGAGAGCAAACTGTAGAAGTTAGCTATGAGAGGGGAGCTGCCTACTAGCAGGGAGCTGATTATGAGCGGGAGCGAGCAAAACGTAAGAGGTAGCTATGAGCAGGGAGCTGACTATTAGCAGGGATCAGGCTATGATCAGGGAGCTGGCTATGAGCAGGGAACTGGCTATGGACAGGGAATTGGCTATGGGCAGCGAGCTGACTTTGAGCAGGGGGCTTAATTTGAGAAGGGAGCTGGATAAGTTCTAGAGCTAGCTGTAAGTAAGAGAGAAAACACTGCTGGAGCGGGGTGTTGGCTATGAGCGGGAGCGAGAAAAATGCAGGAGGTAGCTAAGAGCAGGAGAGATCAAACCGCAGAAGCTAGCAATGAGCGGGGAGCAGGGACCTGGTTATGAGCTGCAGCCAGCAAAACGCAAGAGGTAGCTATGAGCAGGGAGCTGACTATTAGCAGGGATCTGCCTATGAGCAGGGAACTGGCTATGGGCGGGGAACTGGTTATGGGCAGGGATCTGACTTTGAGCAGGGATCTGGCTATGGTCAGGGCAATGAGCAGGGTTCAGGCAATGAACAAGGAGCTGGCTATGCGCAGAAAACTGGCTACGGACAGGGAACTGGCTATGAGCAGGGAGCAGGCTATTAGTAGGGAGCTAGCAAAAAGCGGGAGCAATCGAAGCGCAGGGCATATTTCTCACTGAGTTTGTAGGACAAATTAACTTTATTCACTTGTTTGGTAATGTAGACCAAGGATGGTCCGGTGTTATATTAATGTCAGACTCCAATCAGGAGCGTAAATGGAAAATGTTGATCAAGTACTTTTCGCACCTCCCCAAAAATTTTAAAATTTAAACCAGTACAGAAAGGTCAAAAGTCAGGCGGGGCCGACCATATGATACCCTGCACCAATATAGGTTTTTAGTAGAGCTCCCGTAACAAAAAAGTTTATATTGGGAATTTATGTAAAGTATATAATATAACTATGAACCTTATTTGAGCAATAGATATGCCGAACTGAGTTTCATCAAATGGAAAAACTTGGTTAAATATGAAAAAATCTATCCAATTTGGGCTGATATTACTTATATGATGGACAATAACCGTAAAATTTAATGAAGGTGCATATCGAATGTATATAAATATCTGAACCGATCACGATACAATTTGGCAGGGGTATTTTCAATCTGTATGTGACGTCCGGTATCAAATATCAATGTCGAGGAGTGCATATTAGGCATGTGAGGGACTTTAACACCAAATGGGATGAAATACATACATGGGAGCTATAGATATATCTAAACCGATTTTCATCTATATTTGAAGCACTTACTTCTGGACTGAATTCCGTCGAAAGTGCCAAAATGTATTCCCTTTGGCCTGATATTAACCATTTGGTGTGCAAAAACATGAAATTGGATTAAAATATTTATGGCAGCTAAATAAAATAAAATTGTAGGCACTTATTTCTGGTAAAAGATCATTGTTGTGGAGTGTATATTACACATCTAACGAACTTAAAACCCCATATCGGATGAAGCATATAAATTGGGGCCATAGCCATATCTCAACCGATTTTATTTAATTTTTTTTTTTAATTTGAAGTACTTGTTTCAACGATGAATTCAGTCTGAATTGCCCAGATTCAGTTCATTTGGGCTGATATTAGCTATTTGGTGCACAATAAACCTGATATCGAATAATGATATACATGACAGCTATATCCTAATCTGATCCGATCTCGATAAAATTTGACAGAAGTATTTCTGGGCTATATGTGATATCTGATACTAAATATCATTCTTGTGGAGGCCATATTACGAATGTGAATGTGAAACATATGTATATATGGGAGCTATACCTAAAGCGAAATTCACCAAATTTGATGTACTTTCTTCTAGACTGAATTTGGTCTGATGTGCCAAAATGCAGGTTTTTTGGAATGATATTGGCCGTTTGGTGCAAAGTTAAAAACCAAAAAATTTCATCTTAATTGGATAATAAATGCGACCTGCATTTTGTTCACAAAAATATGTTTAGAGACGGACGAACGGATAGACGAGCTGACATGCATAAATCGACTCAGAAAGTGATTCTACGACAAATGCACAAAGACATAATACTCTTAACACTAAGTGATGTAAGGTAAAAATACAAAATAAGTTTCCGATTTTCTTAAAAACTCCCATATTTTATTTATTTATACTGCATTAGATCTAACATGAAGGTGTGATTTGACTATGCGTTTCTCACAAAGAGTCAATATTTTTAATAATCATATCTACCTTCCTATTAACGTCGAACCTTCGAACTTATTAACAGTAAAATTTACCGAAATAGATTAACGTTTTATAAAACGAAATACGCTTTCAGATTTTTTTTTTTTGGTTTTTTGTTAAAACTTTGTCCAATTATATTTACGGTTCAATTTCAGAAAAAAAAAAAAAAAAACAAAAAAAAAACATTTTTTTTGTTACAATTTACAAAACAAAGTTTTGCAAAAACAATATTTTCATCCACCTTGGGGTTAGTAGAGCTCGGCATTAATAATGAAGTTTTTCGTTTGTCCGTCAAACAATTCCATGTTCAATTCAAATTTTGTGTTATTTGGCTTTTGTTACATTTGTATTTATTCAGCGGAACAAAAATGAACAATCAAGTGAATGGAAAAATGGACATTAACATTTATTAATATTTTTTTTTTTTGCATTCAGTTAATTAAAACTGCAAATTGTTATTTTTTAAATCGGACTGCAGTGCGTGGCAAGGTTATAGTGAATGGAAAAAAATGTAATGAAATATGTTTTATACATGTTATTATTATTATACCCTCCACTTCGAAAGGGAGGGTATATTAACTTTGTCATTCCGTTTGTAACATCCCTAAATATTCGTCGTAGACCCCATAAAGTATATATGTATATATTCATAATCAGCATAAAATTCCAAGTCATCTGTCTGTCCGTCCGTCTGTTTGTTGAATTCGGTCGTATGTGCCAAATGCCATCCTATTTGGGCAAATATTAGACATTTGGTGCACAATAAAAAGTAAAGCGGACGAAGTTATATATGGGAGCTATATCCAAATCTGAAGCGATCTCGATAAAATTTAGCAAAGGTATTTCTGAGCTGTATTTGATATATTTTCCTGAATATTGTTGTTACAGAGTGCATATTACGGCTGTGGAGGACAAAAAATAACAAATCGGGTGAACAATATATATGGTAGCTATAGCTATATCTGAACCGATTTCGACCAAATTTGGCATACTTATTTTCAGGCCTAATTTGGTTGTATGTGCAAAATTCCATACTATTCGGGCTGATATTACACGTTTGGTGGACAATAGAAGGCGAATCGGACGAAGATAAATATGGGTGCTATATCTAAATTTTTACCGATTATCTCCAATTTCAATAGGGTTCGTCCTTGGGCCAAACAAATCGGATAATAAATGCGACCTGCATTTTGTTCACAAGAATACATGGACAGACGGACGGACGGACTGACTGACATGCATAAATCAACTCAGAAAGTGATTCTATGGAGATCCTCAAAAGTAAGTATGGGTCTATCTCGCTGCCTTCTCCATGTTACAAACAAATGCACAAAGACATAATACCCTGAACACCTTGTGGTGTAGGGTATAATGTGAAATATCGGTCCATGTTTCAACGTAAGGCCCCCATATAGCGTTACTTTCCGATTTCCGGTGTTTTGAATGTTTTGAAGACAATTCTAAATAAAATAATGTGTAACTTGACATTTAGAGTTCTAAGTTATGAGCTGACCAAATCTCTTCCTGTGAAGATAACGCACTATAATGTATTGACCAATTATAACGACACTTTCAAAATATTGTAAAAATCTCTCCCGGCTAAATGTTGTGGAGGTAATTCTGGGTAAATTGAGGGCTTCAGACAGAGTTTTTTTTTACAATCTTTGGTTTTTTGTGTCTCAGTTTCTCTGTTTTCTTGTTTCTTTGCGTCACTGATGTGGAGCGGCCTGGCTGCGGCCGGCTATGAGCGTTGAGTAGGCTATGAGCCTGAAACTGATTACCGGCGTGGAGCTGGTCACTATTGTGAACTTAGCTAGAATCTGGATAACTGGGAGCGCAGAGCTTGTTAGGCGCGTGGAACTGACTGCGAGCTATGTCCGGGCTAGCTAAAAACGAGAGCTAGTTAAGGGCAGGAGCTAACTATGAGTGGGAGAGAGCAAACTGTAGAAGTTAGCTATGAGAGGGGAGCTGCCTACTAGCAGGGAGCTGATTATGAGCGGGAGCGAGCAAAACGTAAGAGGTAGCTATGAGCAGGGAGCTGACTATTAGCAGGGATCAGGCTATGATCAGGGAGCTGGCTATGAGCAGGGAACTGGCTATGGACAGGGAATTGGCTATGGGCAGCGAGCTGACTTTGAGCAGGGGGCTTAATTTGAGAAGGGAGCTGGATAAGTTCTAGAGCTAGCTGTAAGTAAGAGAGAAAACACTGCTGGAGCGGGGTGTTGGCTATGAGCGGGAGCGAGAAAAATGCAGGAGGTAGCTAAGAGCAGGAGAGATCAAACCGCAGAAGCTAGCAATGAGCGGGGAGCAGGGACCTGGTTATGAGCTGCAGCCAGCAAAACGCAAGAGGTAGCTATGAGCAGGGAGCTGACTATTAGCAGGGATCTGCCTATGAGCAGGGAACTGGCTATGGGCGGGGAACTGGTTATGGGCAGGGATCTGACTTTGAGCAGGGATCTGGCTATGGTCAGGGCAATGAGCAGGGTTCAGGCAATGAACAAGGAGCTGGCTATGCGCAGAAAACTGGCTACGGACAGGGAACTGGCTATGAGCAGGGAGCAGGCTATTAGTAGGGAGCTAGCAAAAAGCGGGAGCAATCGAAGCGCAGGGCATATTTCTCACTGAGTTTGTAGGACAAATTAACTTTATTCACTTGTTTGGTAATGTAGACCAAGGATGGTCCGGTGTTATATTAATGTCAGACTCCAATCAGGAGCGTAAATGGAAAATGTTGATCAAGTACTTTTCGCACCTCCCCAAAAATTTTAAAATTTAAACCAGTACAGAAAGGTCAAAAGTCAGGCGGGGCCGACCATATGATACCCTGCACCAATATAGGTTTTTAGTAGAGCTCCCGTAACAAAAAAGTTTATATTGGGAATTTATGTAAAGTATATAATATAACTATGAACCTTATTTGAGCAATAGATATGCCGAACTGAGTTTCATCAAATGGAAAAACTTGGTTAAATATGAAAAAATCTATCCAATTTGGGCTGATATTACTTATATGATGGACAATAACCGTAAAATTTAATGAAGGTGCATATCGAATGTATATAAATATCTGAACCGATCACGATACAATTTGGCAGGGGTATTTTCAATCTGTATGTGACGTCCGGTATCAAATATCAATGTCGAGGAGTGCATATTAGGCATGTGAGGGACTTTAACACCAAATGGGATGAAATACATACATGGGAGCTATAGATATATCTAAACCGATTTTCATCTATATTTGAAGCACTTACTTCTGGACTGAATTCCGTCGAAAGTGCCAAAATGTATTCCCTTTGGCCTGATATTAACCATTTGGTGTGCAAAAACATGAAATTGGATTAAAATATTTATGGCAGCTAAATAAAATAAAATTGTAGGCACTTATTTCTGGTAAAAAGATCATTGTTGTGGAGTGTATATTACACATCTAACGAACTTAAAACCCCATATCGGATGAAGCATATAAATTGGGGCCATAGCCATATCTCAACCGATTTTTATTTAATTTTTTTTTTTAATTTGAAGTACTTGTTTCAACGATGAATTCAGTCTGAATTGCCCAGATTCAGTTCATTTGGGCTGATATTAGCTATTTGGTGCACAATAAACCTGATATCGAATAATGATATACATGACAGCTATATCCTAATCTGATCCGATCTCGATAAAATTTGACAGAAGTATTTCTGGGCTATATGTGATATCTGATACTAAATATCATTCTTGTGGAGGCCATATTACGAATGTGAATGTGAAACATATGTATATATGGGAGCTATACCTAAAGCGAAATTCACCAAATTTGATGTACTTTCTTCTAGACTGAATTTGGTCTGATGTGCCAAAATGCAGGTT
Organism: Musca domestica; assembly: GCF_030504385.1. NCBI lineage: Eukaryota > Metazoa > Arthropoda > Insecta > Diptera > Muscidae > Musca > Musca domestica. Next base: position 506,323 of record NW_026712418.1, on the reverse strand, counting down.
TTTTGGAATGATATTGGCCGTTTGGTGCAAAGTTAAAAACCAAAAAATTTCATCTTAATTGGATAATAAATGCGACCTGCATTTTGTTCACAAAAATATGTTTAGAGACGGACGAACGGATAGACGAGCTGACATGCATAAATCGACTCAGAAAGTGATTCTACGACAAATGCACAAAGACATAATACTCTTAACACTAAGTGATGTAAGGTAAAAATACAAAATAAGTTTCCGATTTTCTTAAAAACTCCCATATTTTATTTATTTATACTGCATTAGATCTAACATGAAGGTGTGATTTGACTATGCGTTTCTCACAAAGAGTCAATATTTTTAATAATCATATCTACCTTCCTATTAACGTCGAACCTTCGAACTTATTAACAGTAAAATTTACCGAAATAGATTAACGTTTTATAAACGAAATACGCTTTCAGATTTTTTTTTTTTGGTTTTTGTTAAAACTTTGTCCAATTATATTTACGGTTCAATTTCAGAAAAAAAAAAAAAAAAAAAACAAAAAAAAAAACATTTTTTTTGTTACAATTTACAAAACAAAGTTTTGCAAAAACAATATTTTCATCCACCTTGGGGTTAGTAGAGCTCGGCATTAATAATGAAGTTTTTCGTTTGTCCGTCAAACAATTCCATGTTCAATTCAAATTTTGTGTTATTTGGCTTTTGTTACATTTGTATTTATTCAGCGGAACAAAAATGAACAATCAAGTGAATGGAAAAATGGACATTAACATTTATTAATATTTTTTTTTTTTTTGCATTCAGTTAATTAAAACTGCAAATTGTTATTTTTTAAATCGGACTGCAGTGCGTGGCAAGGTTATAGTGAATGGAAAAAAATGTAATGAAATATGTTTTATACATGTTATTATTATTATACCCTCCACTTCGAAAGGGAGGGTATATTAACTTTGTCATTCCGTTTGTAACATCCCTAAATATTCGTCGTAGACCCCATAAAGTATATATGTATATATTCATAATCAGCATAAAATTCCAAGTCATCTGTCTGTCCGTCCGTCTGTTTGTTGAAACTAAAATTCAGCACTCATTACTTGACGGAGAGTTTCAAAAATTTTGCAGAATAATTTGTATAGGGTCTAGGATGGTTGGTATTGAAAATGAGATATATCGGTTTTGATATAGCCGCCATATTACGGTACCTCTCCATACTCGGTAGTTTTTTAATTTTCGCACATATTTTTCAAGGATTGGTCTAAAAATTGGTATTTGTCGTTTATAGTGGGTTCTAGCTCCATTTTCCATTTTTTTTGATGATTTTTGCCATTTTTCCTAGTCACACTTACCCACGAAAATGATCAAAAATTTGGTATTTAAGAAAATTTGGTAGTTGCCAATCCTTGAAGTATAAAATTTTCTATAGAGGTTCCCATTTTGGTATGCCCTCATATAACGGCCTAAGCCACTTTATGGTTTTTTGAAAAATTTAACAGCATTATTTAAACGGTCTTATTAATATTTGTAGTTTTAAGTGGAACACGTTTGAATTCAGATACTTTTATATAAAAATGTTCTCTTTCCATGTATTCGTATAGACCTCGTATAACGATATATCCCGATGTTCAGTATTTTAGCGTCATTATTCACCGGTATTATTTCAAATTTCCTATTTGAATTTCGTAGTGGGTACTACCACCTATGAAGGAAAATTGTCCTCGCAGGTCCAAGTCTTCGTATAGCCCTTAAATAATAATACCTCAAACATTCGGTATTTTCATGGTATTAGAGACATTATAGACCGGAACTCTTTCAAATTTCGTATGTAGGTCCTAGTCTTTGTATATCCCCTATATAACGGTTTTCATTTAAGCAGTATTTTTTCGACGATTTTTTTTAGTTTTTCAAGTTCCTTCCAAATGGTGGAGGGTATTAAAAGTTCCATCAGGCCGAATTTAGATGCTTTTTAACTTTCATTTGGAAGGAACTTGAAGTAAAAAAAAATTGTCTAATATATTTAAGTTTTTTTTTTTTTTAACGACCTGCAATTTTGTTGTTGACACTAATTAAGATGAAATGTCAATATTTTTTTTTTTTAAAAACCCTTACATGGAAAAATCTTCGTAACGTATGAATTTATGACCTTTTTATGTTCCAGTTACCAATGTTCCTCTATTGGCCCCTACAAATTAGGATACATATAATACACCCATTACGGCTCCATCCTGACAGATTAAATATGTTTTCAAACTGGTCAAACAAGGTTAGTATTGTACGATGTGAGTCCTAGGTCTAGGTTGTTGACACTATAATATGATGGTAAATGAGTTAAAAAATAAGTTAAACAGTATCATTTGGGTTTGCCGACAGATGTATACCTTCAGCCAATGTTCGATTATTTAAATATATTTTGACTTCTGTTATGATTATTAAAATTTTTGACCCTCTATGGGAATGGACCAATATTGTCCATTTCGTATGGGACCTAAATATATATGACATAAATATTGTAACGTTCCAGGTTTGGACTTTGAATGAGACTAGCTGAACCCGGTGCGCTTCGCTACCCTATTGATTTAATATGCATTCAAAAAATATATATAAATATAGGTATATTTGTTGATTTAAAGAAAAAATAAGACAAATTCAAAAATTAAAAAAAAAAAAAAAAAACAGTAAAGAAAGTCTTAAAATCAGCCGGGGCCGACTTTATAATACCCTACACCACTTTGCTAATTTAGTAGACCTGCGCATAACAATTAAATGTTTTTATGGGAGAATTCAATCATACACGCTATGGTTATAAATATAATTTAAAGTTCAAAGAACTAAATATGCCGAAGCATTTGTATCTTTTAAATTCGGACTTGTATTGCCCATTTGGTGCACAATTAATTTGAAATCGAATAAAAATATATATGGGAGCTATATCCAAATCGGAGCCGATTTCGATAAAATTTAGCAAAGATATTTCTGAGCTGTATTTGATATATTTCCCTGAATATCATGGGTATGCACTCGTTGGAGTGCATATTACGGCTGTGGGTAACAAATATGACAAATCGGATGAACAATATATATGGGAGCTATAGTTATATCTGAACCGATCTTCACCAAATTTGACATATTAGCTTCTAGACTCAATTCGGTCGTAAGTGCCAAATTTCATCCAATTTGGCCAAATATTACACGTTTGGTGCACAAACAAAGGTAAATCGGACGAAGTTATATATGGGATCTACATCCAAATCTGAACCGATCTCGATAAAATTTAGCAAATGTATTTCTGAGATATATTTGATATATTTCCTCAAATATTGTTGTTACAGGGTGCATGTTACGGCTGCGGAGGACAAAAATAGCAAATCGGATGAACAATATATATGGGAGCTATAGCTGTATCTGAACCGATTTCGATCAAATTTGCCATACTTATTTTCAGGTCCAATCTGATCGTACATGCAAAATTCCACACAATTCGGACAGATATTTCAGGTTTGGTGCACAATAAAAGGCAAATCGGACGAAGATGTATAAGGGAGCTATATCTAAATTTTTACCGATTATCTCCAATTTCAATAGGGTTTGTCCTTGGGCCAAACAAATGATTTGTGCAAAATTTCATCTGGAGAGGACAATAAATGTGAACTGTACTTTGTTTACAAAAAAACAAGGACAGACGGACAGACGGACGGACGGACATGCATAAATCGACTCAGAATGTGATTCTATGCAGATCATCAAAAGGAACTATGGGTCTATCTCGTTTCCTTTTGCCTGTTACAAACAAATGCACAAAGACATAATACCCTGACCACCTTGTGGTGTAGGTTATAAATATTATAACACCAACGTCTACAAACGCGTCAACATGCCTGGAACAGCTGACCATGAGAAAAGAACACGCCAAATTTAGTCCGCTACACGAAGGGTTCGTCCTTCGGATCTATTAATTTCATAGCAAATGTCAAGCGTGCCGGAAACTTCTATCTTTTGAAGTTGAGTGGTATTTCTGTTTCAATTAGAGAATTCGAGGTAGAAACATACTTCCCCGTAATAATCGTATCCTCAATTAAATTGGTGTGTAGTTTTGTACTGTTAGCCTAATACCATAGGAAAGGCGTTGTGGGTCAATGCTTCTTAATAAAATTATATCCCAATTTGAACCAATTTCAATATAATTTGACAAAATTACAAATTGCGTCACACTATCCATATTTCATTGAAATTGGAGGTACATACCGTGTTTGGCGCATCAAATATGTGAAATTGGCCGAGGATATATATGTGGGAGCTAAATCCAAGTCCTAACCAATTTGAAATTAATTTGTCAAATTTATTACTGGAACCAAATTCCGTCACACATGAACATTGAATTCATTGGAATCGGACATACATATCGTGGTTGGTGCATAACACACATGAAAAGACTGTATCTGTAATCTATCAATAAATATGTGAATAAAAAATCTAAATTTTTGGGAGGTACCTCTCTAGGGTTGTATCAGAAAATTTTGTCGAATATATCCCATGTTTATAAAAGATCTAGTATTTAAAAAGAAATATTGAAATGTACCAAGTCTGAATGGAAATGGTATTCAATTCTATTTAAAATTTTGACCCTTTGTGAGGGAGGTACCAGAACAGACCTGGGGTTTTATAAATACTCTCTTACATCAAATTTTATAAGAGTTGTAATTATTCGATATTGTCCATTTGAACCAAAATTGTCAATTTTAGCTCCTGATCTAGCACTGGTGAAAATATTATGATTTGCAAAGTTGGAGCAAGATCGAGTTATTCTTTCTCCTTCTGTGTACTAAAATATTTTTTTGAAAATTTTAATATTTTGTGGTGGAGGACCAGAAGGAGTATGCAGATATTATCCATCTCTGGACTCAATCTAAGTTTGATAATTATATTACGATGTACCAAGTGTGGACTAAATCGGGTAATACCTTCAAGAATTATAGTGCGTACCAGCCAGACAGAGAGACGGACGGACGGAGGGAAATCGCTAGATCGACTCCAAATGTCCTGAAACGGATTTGGTCCAAAGAGACCTGGGGTCTAAAGCCGTTATTTCAATGAGGCACCTTTTATACGAATCAAGTGATATATACGCTCTCTAGCCATATAGCTGAGGGTATCATTAGAGAATTTGTTTATGAGCTAATTGCTAATCTAATATATGATCAAGTTCCTCTCTTCAAATCAAAACATGTATGGCTTAAGTGATATTTTTTATTCATCTGTGCATTCTAAGCATACATATACTATTGACGCTGAGTCATCATATTTTTGAGCTTCTCTACAGCCCCGAAATCAAAAATTGAAACAAAAACAATATTAAATTAAGCTAACTTTAATATCATCAAAATAAACCCCAATGAATATAATTTTGTGTTGGCTAATGGGCACCCATTTAGTATTTTTTTTGGTATCTTTGTCACTTGGTTCCTTAAAGATATTAAAGAGTCTGGTGGAGATTTTCTATACCTCCCAGCATTTTCCTCTAAGGAAAATTAAACAATTTGCCAATTAAGAATAATTTGCTAAAACAAATTTGCTTGTTGTTTATACCAATAATGGGTTCAAATATCAAACGGCCCCACCACACTTTTAGGGCATACTTCATGTAGATGCAAAACATTGCGGCTCCGCAACTCTTCAAAGTTAACTTTAATATTTTATTTTTTACATTCATTCTTCACCCCTCCGACCCCCGATCGACCAGCCAGCCACAACAGAGTTACAAGTTTTCTGGAATGAAATGATTTGTTGTTGTTGTTGTCGTTGTTATATTTGTTTGAATATTCATAAATGATGAAACCACTTAACTAAACCAACAACCATTCCTCCTTGTATGCAGCCAACCGACCGACCGAACGACCAACCATCCATCATCATCTTTGACTTACCCCCAACCATTTTGCAGCGACATACGGCCTCAAACCGAGAAGTGTAGAAAAAGTTTGAGCTTGCACCGAAATGCAACGTATGCAAAAATAGAGGAAACCCCAAATCCTAGCGCACAAAGTAACAACGATGGCGACAACAGTTGCAAACATGTTCGAGTTCTGTCAAAAGTTACAACACCATGTCAAAGTGAGCTCGCAGATGAAAGGTTGTCCAAAGCATTTTTTCTTTTTTTTGGGTAGTTTCAATGCCGATCTTAATGCCTGCCAATCAAGTCAACATGTTGCCAGTTATGAGTGTTTGTTCTAGTGACAAAGAATTTGATGTATTTTCACGTCCGACAAGTCAGTCGCTGAGGGACATAAGAGTTGAACCAAAGAAATGCAGCGAATGCAAAGAAAGTTTTGAATTATGACTGCCGTGACCTTTTACATCGGCAATGGTAGTAATTCTTAGCGGGAAAAATGGAAGTAGAAGAAAGTGGTGAAGGATTTGGAGGAAAATAGCATCAAGCCGATGTAAATGGAGATCAATTTTTATAACTTCAGCCATATGGCTATAGAGAGTGTATGTTATTCGATAGGTCAAAACGTGCATAATCGAAAAAGCGGTTTTAGATCCTGCGTCTCTTTGGAACAAATCCATTTCAGGACATTAGGAGTCGATCTAGGAGTCGATCTAGGAGTCTATGTCCGTCCGTCCGTCTGTCTCTCTAGCAGGCTGGTGCGCACAATAACTCTCGAAGGAAGTATCCGATTTGGTTCTAACTTGATACAGCGTAATATTATTATAAACATAGATCGAGAACGGAGATGGACAATACCGGTCCACTCCTCCTGCTAACCTCCCCACAAAGGGTCTAAATTTTCAAAAAAAAAAAAAATGTTTCTACACATAAAGAGAACGGATAATCCGATTTTGATTTAACTTTTCAAATCCTAATATTTGTATCAGTGTTAGGTAAGGTAGGAATATAGACAACATTGATCCACTCGATCAAGTACCTCCCCCACAGAGGGTCAACATTTTGAAGAATTATAACTCTTATAAAATTTGACCCCTCACTGCCAAAAAACGCGATATTAATATCCGATTCAATCAGACTTGGCACATCTCAACATTTCAACAAGATCTGTTATAAATATGGTAGAGATCGGATCATTTCTACTGGTACTTCCCCCCGAATGTTCAAAGTTTTGAATAACTAAAATGATTCAAAAATCCGGAATAAGCATCCGGTTCTCCTCATATTTCAAACATCCGATTATTTCTACTAACAAAAGATCTTCTGTGAAGATGGGATATATTAGTTTACTCCTTCTGGTACTTCCCCCACAAAGGGTCAAAATTTTTAATATCCATTAAGTTCATTAAACGCAAAATTAACATCAGATCCCATTTAGACTTGGCACATCTGAATATTTCTATAAATACAGGATCTGTTAAAAAACGGTAAGATCGGACCATTCCTTTTGGTATCTCCCCTAATTGAAAAAGCGAAATTAACATCCGATTCAATCAGACTTGGAGCATCTCAATTTTTCTATCAACACAATATCTGTTACATAGATGGTAGAGATCGGACAATTTATTCTGGTAACTGCCCCATAGAGCTTTCAAGATTTTAAAAAACAGAACGCTCAAAGAAATCGAAATAAGCATCCAACTCTCTTCAAATTCCACACTCTCCATAGAGGGTCAACAATTTAGATAATCCTAACAGAAGTCAAAATAATTTAAAATAATCGAACATTGGCTGAGGGTGTACATCTATCGACAAAACCGACTTTTTAACTTGGTTAGGAACATTTACGTAGGGAGAATAACATTTGGCATCCACTGGAATTGCAATTTCCAAATTTATAAAGGGTATTATACCTTTGAGCTTTTGTTTGTAAGATGGAGAAGGAAGCGAGATATATCCATAGTTACCTTTGAGGATCTTCATAGAATCACTTTCTGAGTCGATTTATCCATATCAGTCCGTCCGTCTGTTCGTCCGTCTGTCCATGTATTTTTGTAAACAAAATACAGGTCGCATTTATTATACGATTGAGATGAAATTTTCCACAAAATATTTGTTTGGCCCAAGTTTGAATCCTATTGAAAATGGTGAAAATCGATTCAAATTTAGACATAGCTCCCATATTCGGGTTAACCGTACACCAAATGACCTGAATGTTGGCACATCCTATCGAATTCAGTCTAGCTGAAATATATCAAATTTGTTGTAAATCGGTTCAGATATAGCTATAGCTCCTATATATATGTCTCATCCGATTTGGTGTAGTCCCTCACATTCGTAATATGCACTCCACTAGAGTTAAATTTGTTACCAAATATCACATAGAGCCCAGAAATACCTCTGTCAAATTTTATCGAGATCGGATCCGATTTGGATATAGGTATATATATCTTCATTCAAAATCTAGTTTATTGTGCCAGTATCAGCCCAAATGGACTGAATTTTGGCAATTCCGACTGAATTCATCCTAGAAACAGGTAACTCAAATTTGGTAAAAATCAGTTTCATCCGATTTGGGGTTTTAAGTACCTCACATGCGTAATATGATCTGCACAACAATGATCTCTGATACCAGATGTTAGATACAGCTCAGAAATAACATTTTGTCAAGATCGGTTAAGATTTGAATATAGCTGCCATATAATCTTTATCCGATTTCAGGTATATTTTCTACCAAATGGCTCACATCAACCCAAATGGACCGAATGTTGGCATTTCTAAAGGAATTCAGCGCAGAAGCATATATTTTAAATATTGGTAAAAATCAGTTCAGATATAGCTATAGCTCCCACATATATGTTTCATCCGATTTGGGGTTGAAGTTCCTCATATGTGTAATAATATGTGTAATATCCCCTCCACAACATTAATTGTTGGTACCAGATATCAGATAAAGCTTAAAAATACCTCTGACAAATTTTGTCAAGATTGGTTCAGATTTTGATATAGCTCCCATATATATCTTCGACCTACAAGCACGTACTTTAAAATTTGGTGAAAATTGGTTCAGGTATAGCTATAGCTCCCATATATATATATATATATATATATATATATATATTTCATCCGATTTGGTGTTAAAGTCCCTCACATGCGTAATATACACCCCACAACAATGATATTTGATACCGGACATCAGATTTAGCTCGAAAATATCTCTGCTAAAATTTATCGAGATCGATCCAGATTTGTATATACCTTCGATATACATCTTCATTCGATTTTACGGTTTTTGTCCAAATTGGATAGATTTTTTTATATTAAACCGAATGTTTCCATTTGGTAAAACTCGGTAAGGTGTATCTATGGAATTAATAAATACTTATATCCTACACCACAAGGTGGTCAGGGTATTATGTCTTTGTGCATTTGTTTGTAACAGGCAAAAGGAAACGAGATAGACCCATAGTTCCTTTTGACGATCTACATAGAATCACATTCTGAGTCGATTTATGCATGACCGACCGTCCGTCCATCTGTCCATGTATTTTTGTAAACAAAGTACAATTCGCATTTGATATTCTTTTGAGATTAAATATTGCAAACAATATTTGTTTGGCCCAAGGACGAGCCCTATTAAAATTGGAGATAATCGGTGAAAATTTAGATATAGCCCCCATATATATCTTCGTCCGATTTGTCTTTAATTGTGCACCAAACGTGTAATATCAGCCCGAATAGTATGGAATTTTGCACATATAACCAAATTAGGCCTGAAAATAAGTATGCCAAATTTGGTCGAAATCGGTTCAGATATAGCTATAGCTCCCACATATATTGTTCATCCGATTTGTCGTTTTTGTCCTCCGCAGTCGTAATATGCAATCTGTATCAACAATATTTGGGGAAATACATCAAATACAGCTCAGAAATACATATGCCAAATTTTATCGAGATCGGTTCCGATTTGAATATAGCTCCCATATATAACTTCGTCCGATTTACATTTTATTGTGCACCAAACGTCTAATATTTATCCAAATGGGATGGAATTTTTTACTTACGACCGAATTGAGTCTAGAACCTAATATGTCAAACTTGGTAAAGATCGGTTGTGATATAGCTATAGCTCCCATATATACTGTTCATCCGATTTGTTATATTTGTTACCCACAGCCGTAATATGCACTCCGTAACAACGATATTCAGGGAATATAACAAATACAGCTCAGAAATATATTTGCCAAATTTTATCGAGATCGGTTCCGATTTGGATATAGCTCCCATATATATTTTTATCCGATTTCAAATGAATTGTGCCCCAAATGGGCAATACAAGTCCGAATTTAAAAGATAGAAATGATTCGACGTTTGCAATTCGAACAGAAGATTCCCCAAGGCTTATAGACCAGAATGACATTCCTTAGTTTACGTGACAATATCTTTAAAATATTTTACGGATTTAATCCACTTTTCTATTTTTTGTGGCTCATATGCCTGTGTGTGCGTGTGTGTGTATATGAAATATTCAATGTTCAATATTTTGAAAGACAATCCTAATCTCAACCCTTGGCATGATATAAATAGTAAGATTTTGACTCACCCCAACAAAAAAACCGAGAAAACTACTGTAACAAACTACATAAAAATCGATAAACTTCCGACATCCTTTCGAGTGTATCCCTTATAACGGCAATTACTTCTGCCAACAATACCCATCATTGTTGACTTTGTTATTCTCGGCAGCATAAAACGCTGACTGAGCTGAGCTGTGCCAAAGATGTTCGGGGGGGCTAGGAAGAGTAAGCAAGTACACTAGACAAGTTTATTTCAGAACTTCTTTGATAACTTGACAATAACGATATTTTTTTCGGTTAGGTTTTCTACATGTGTTCCTACATTCTTGGTAGGAAGAAATGGAGGCGCTCTAATGGCAAGCACATAAAAGAATGAAAAGAAGATGAACAAAAAATAGAACTTTTAACATTGTCCCCTTTTGTTGATGAAGTTAATTTCGTCTAAAGTCAATATACAAGCGGAACCCAAACACACACCGTACCACATCATGTGCTCATGTGATTCCCCAGGAACCTAGTATGGGTTTTTAAAGGACGTGAGGTACATGTTGTTTTCCCCCCTAAATCGATTTAAAGCTTGTTTTCTGCCTTTACAGCTTAGTGGAGACAGCAGAAGAAGAACGAAAAACATGATAGAGTCTACGACATATTGTTGTTGGAGGGGGGGAAATATCGAACGAATGCTGCAGTCGTTACTTAAGATGATTACCCAAACAAAGCTCAGATGGTATTGTTTGCTTATCTATGTGGAAGGTGTTATGTTTGGTTACAGGTGATTTTTGAGCATACTTTATTTTTTTTTTCCTTTCATTTTTGACAAAAGCTTTTTTTTTTTGATTGGAATTTAAGATTTATGAAAATTTTGAAGAAACTGAAATTTATGTAGGTCTTCAAGGGGATACATCTGATCAAAATATACCACAGGATGCATCGGGAACTTTTATAGAACTTTTTGTATTGGACTGATATGCCTGATAGTACTGTAATTGCACCGTGTGATGGAAGTGTGTTACTAATGGATTGGTGGAACCCTTAACCATATGGCGACTTATTTTACGGAGGTGGTTCGTAGAAAGGGCAGAGAACAGAAATCAGCAGCTTTAAAGATTTTGTAATCCACTAATGTCCACTTAATAACTTTATTGATTTTCCCTCAGCTTTAACATTATTATACCCTACACGACATAGTGGTGTCTTTGTGCATTTGTTGGAGAAGGAAGCGAGATAGAGCCATAGTTACTTCTGAGGATCTTCATAAAATCACTTCTGAGTCGATTTATCTGTACATTTATTTATTTTATCTGTACATTTATTCTTGCGAACAACATGCAGGTCGCATTCAGCATCCGACTGGGAAGAAATTTTGCAAACAATAATTGTTTGGTCCAAGGACGAGCCCTATTGAAATTGGTGATAATTGGATCAGGTTTAGATATAGCTCCCATATATCTTCAACCGATTTCGCGTTAATTGTGCACAAAGTGGCCAGTCAAAAAATTCTTAATTTTGGTACATCCGACCGAATTCAGTCTAGAAGCAAGTACATCAAATTTGGAGAAAATGTGTTCAGATATAGCTATAGCTCCCATACATATGTTTCATCCGATTTGGGGTTTAAGTCCCTCACATTCGTAATATGCATTCGACAACAAGATATTTGCTATCAGATATCATATAAAGCTCGGAAATACCTTTGTCAAATTTGAACAAGAACGGCTAAGATTTGGATATAGCTCCCATATATATCCTTAATCCGATTTCAGGTTGATTGTGCAAATAATGGCTTATATCAGCCCAAATGGAGTGAATTTTGGGTCGTACGTTTCCATTTTGTGCAACTCGGCTCCGATATATACTTTGTACCCTCCACCATACAAGGGAGGGTATATTAACTTTGTCGTTCAGTTTGTAACTCCTCGAAATACTCATGTCAGACCCAACAAAGTATATATATTCTTGATCAGCGTAAAATTCTAAGTCGATTTAGCGATGTCCGTCCGTCTGTTGTAATCAATCTATCTTTCGAATGAATTGAGATAGAAGGCTATAATCTTGCACACATGTTTATTTTTTCAGTAGGCAGGTTAAGTTCGTAAATGGGCCATGTAGGTCCACGTTTTCATATAGCCCCCATATAACGGTACCTCCCGATATTCGGTATGTTGATGATTTTAGCGACATTATTCACCGGAATTTTCTCAAATTACGCATTTAGAGTTCGTAATGGAAACTACAATCTGTGACAAAAAATTGTCTATGCAGGTCCAGGTCTTCGTATAGGCCCCATATACCAGCACCTCCCTATATTCGATATTTTCACGAGTTTAGGTACAATACTCACCGAAATTGTTTGAAATGTCGTATTTGAAGTTCGTAATGGATGCTACAGCCTATGAGAGAAAATTGTCTATGTTGGTACAGGTCTTCGCACAGCTCCGATATAACGGTACCTCCCCTACATACGATATTTTGATGATTTTAGCTACATTATTCGCCGTTTATTTAAAGTTCCGAATTTGAATTTGGTAATGACTTATGGAAAACAATGCCTGTGTGGGTCCACGTCTTTTTAAAGTTTAACAGGATTTTTTAAGGATTTTATTTTCAAATTCGTTCCAAATGGTGGAGGGTATTCAAAGTTCCGCCAGGTCGAACTTACTGCTTTTTAACGTGTTTTAATACAATTCTACTCCAAGTGATATCATGCGCTCTATAGCAATCTAAACCTGCTCTGAAGGCAGATGTTGTTAGTTGGTATAATCTACTTGAAATAAATTATTTTGTTATGGGAGCTCTACTAAATTTGCATAGTGGTGTAGGGTATCATATAGTTGGCGCCGCCCGACTTTTGATTTTTCCTTACTGGCTTTCGATATTTGAAGTGACAATTAGATTAAGTTTTTATATTTTTATATTAAGGAGGAATAATATGTTCTTATACCCTCCACATACATGGTATGGAGTGTATATTAAATTTGTCCTTCTGTTTATAACTCATAGAAAAAAATCATTTTTGGCCCAGCGTAAAATTCTCAGTCAATTTAGCCATGTCCGTTTGTTTGACCGTCTGTTGTAATCCCACTAGAGTCCAAACGGCATATGAAGCAAGGAAGCCAATATTTTGCATAGAGTTGTCTTTTGTCTTTTGTCTGCCGTCAGGTGTCAACGTCTTCGTTTAGCCCCCATATAATTGTGCTTCCTATATTCTGTATTTTGATGATATTAGCCTCAGTTTCCAGGGGAACTTCGATTCATAATGAGTTCAACCTACTGTGACATTTTCCATACAAGTCAATGCTTTCGTATGGCCCCATATAAATGTAACTCCCGATATTCGGAATTTTGAGAATTTTAACAACAGTTTCTAGTTTCAGAATAACTTAAGTATTTGGAGTTCATAATAAATTATTTTTCTTGTGACAGAAGATTTTCTATAAAGGTACACATTTTCCTCTAGCCCCAATTTTTAATGTATTTAAATAAAATTCGTTAGTCACAGCTCATAAAGGGTCCTACCTTTTGTGGTAGAAAATTTTCCAATAGGTTCATGTTTTCCCATATCCATCATATATTTCTTACACCTTCCACCATAGTACGGAGGGTATATTATGATTGTCATTCCGTTTGTAACACCTTGAAATATACATTTTAGACTCCACAAAGTTTTATTCCTAATCAGCATAATATTCTATGTCGATTTAACGATGAACGTCCGCCTGTCTGTCTGTCTATCCGTCTGTGAAAATCACTCTAGCCTCCAAACGAATTGAAGTAGATCAATAATATTTTACACCGATGAATGTTTGGTCTGCAGGACTTTTGGTACAGAAAATTGGATACATAGGTCCACGTTGAGGTACTTATTAATATCAACCATTTTAGCTGTATAGACATGAACTTTAGCACATGCCTACAGAAATAGTTTAAAGACGTTAAATCAGACGATATAGGAAGCCAATTAAACGGTCCCGCACGTGAAATAAAATATTCATCGAAGTCGGCTCTCAAAAAGTCCATTGTTACGCATACTTGGTGACCTGTGGCACCATCTTGTTGAAATCACATGTCGTGCAAGTCATTTTGGGCCAAAAATAGTTGGATATCATCTCACCATTCACAGTTACGATACGATTTGCAGCATTTTTGATAAAGTATCATCCAAACTCTAACTTTTTTCTGAATGCACTGGTAGCCTCTCAAAATCGACAATTTAGCTTTGTAACGTATTTATTGAGCTTTCTTAACAGAGCAAGCATTGTGATAATACAATTGAGAGCGTTGTTGGATTGAAAGATGATTTTTGTTTATACCAGTGTTGCCAAAGAAAGATAATAGCTAAAAATAACCCTTTGTTCGGTGTTGAAAATAGAATATATCGCTCTACGTTTTGATATAGCCTCCTAATGTATCACCAGATTTTCGATAATTTGCTGCTGCCTTCCCCATATCAATGTAGTGTCCGTTTTAATTGCAATTTTCGAAATAAAGAAATTTATATATATATATATATATATATATATATATATATATATATATATATATATATATATATATATATATATATATATATATATATATATATATTTCAAAAAATCACTGCAAACAAGGTTCAGATTCTCCTTCAAATACACACATCCCAATATTACTACTTATGAAAGATCTGGTGTGAAGATAGAGTGTATCGGTCCAAAATTTTGAATAATTATATATCTCACAAAATGTGAAATAAGCATCTGATTATATATACCAAAAAAAAATCTGGTGTGAAGATGATATATGTCAGTCCACTCCTTCTGGTGCCTCCCCGCAAAGGGCCACAATTCCGCCACAACTTGGTCTGTCTTAATATTTATCTCAACCAGAGATCAGATGTGAATATGGAATTTATTGGTCAACTCATTCTTGTACCTCTCCCACAAAAGTCTAACTTTTCCATATTTGCATATGGAATTTATTGGTCAACTCATTCTTGTACCTCTCCCACAAAAGTCTAACTTTTCCATATTTGCATAAATTGGAAATAAATATAAGATTTGCTTTAATTTTAAATATACAATTATTTTTATCTGCATTAGAGGAAAAGTAATACTTCGGTCTGTTATATATGGTACCGCACTCACATTTCAACATTTTACAAAAATTATCACAAATTTAAAGGAATTAGTCGATATAGTCCAAATCTGGCACATCGTAATATTATACCTATTGACCCACTATTTTGAAACCTTCCCCATAAAGGATCCACAATTTGAACAACCACAACACAAGACTAAGGGTACATATCTATCGGCAAATCTGACTGACATATTTTAACTTAGTATACCCTCCACCATTCATATTCATAATAGACCCTACAAAGTATATATATTCTGTATCAGCGTAAAATTCAAAGACGATCTAGCGATGTCCGCCTGTTTGTCTGTCCGTCTGTGGGTTGTAATCATGCTATCTTTCGAACGAATTGAGGCTAAAATTTTGCATACGTGCGACACTATTTACCGGAATTATTTCAAATTTAAAGTTCGTAATGGGTACTACAGCCTATGACAAAAATTTTTGTATGCAGGTCCACATCTTCGTATAGCGCCCATATAACGGTACGCCCGATACTCGTATTTTGCTGATTTCAGCAACATTTTTCACCGGAATCGTTAAAAAAATCGTATTGGAAGATCTTAATGGGTACTACAACCAGAAAATTTAGTTTTCGTATATCCTCGATATAACGTTTTTAATTTAAGTGGTAATTTTCGGAATTTTTTGAAATTTTTCAAGTTCCTTCCAAATAGGGGGAGGGTATTAAAAGTTCGGACCGCCCCACTTAACTGTTTTCTTTTTACTTATTTTTTCTTTGACCACCAACTTACGAAATTTGGCTAAAATCATCAGAATACCGAATATTGGGACTATCCTTTATGTGGTTCTGTATGAAAATCTTTCAAAAGATGTTGTAACCATTACGAACTGCAAATATCAAATTTGAAACAATTCTCCCAAATATGTTTCATACATTTTTCAAATATTATACAATACCATTACCATTTACAGTGTGAGATGAAAAAATTGCAACCAATTTCAGACTGCTGGCATTTCAAAGCCACTTGTCCGACAGCTGTTACAATTATTCCAGTGACAGGTCCTTATATTGTTTACAAGCGTACAAAAGCATTTTGGTGAGAATTTTCCAGAAAAAAGGTTATTCGTGAAGGAATTCAAACGTGATAGTGTGATTTCTTTATATTTGGCTGGAAAACCAAAAAAAAAAGCTATCGTTAGAGCACTCCAGCATTTAAATGTGATTAAATCGTTTGTGTCTCGTACCATTGCACGTTACCGTGATACTGGTAGCGCAGCCCGACGTCAAGGAAGTGGACGGAAGAAAACAGCAACATCAGCAGAAATGGTTCGAAAAGTGAAGAAGCGACTTGATCGAAACCCGTGTCGCAGTGGCCGAAAAATGGCTCGTGAGCTGAACATATCGCTATATTCCATTCGGCAAATATTGAAAAATGAGCTCAAGTGCCGTGCATGGTGATGGTGTGGGCCGCCAAAACAGCCGATGGTCGCTCTCCGCTCGTTTTAATCGATCGTGGCATCAGAATAAATGCCGAATATTATGGCAAAAATATTCTGGAGGGTGTATTAAAGCCTTCGGCATGACAAACATGGGCAAACATTGTGGCCGCAGACCTTGGACATTCGAACAGGACTCAGCACCATCGCACTCAGCACGAGCCATCAAAGAATGGTTACAAAATGAGGTTACTCGTTTCATTTCCAGCGATCAATGGCCACCAATCCGTTGGATTGGTGTCTGAAGTATTTTGGAAAGCATTAAATATATTCAAGCAAGCGCCTCGCTGGGAATGGGCAAAAATACCGCAGCTTGTGACGGTTTCATTGGCCGTTTGAAAACCACACATCGTGCCAAAGGTGACCAATTCGAACAGATCTAAACTTATTCTAAAATGTGATTCTATTTCCGGCATTTTTTGCTTTCATTCAATACCAGTAAGGAAAGCTCAAAAGTCGGGCGGGGCCGACTATATGATACCCTACACCACTATGCATATTTAGTAGAGCTCTCGTAAAAAGGTTTATACAGGGCATTTCAGAGCTCTATGAGATATTTGGTACAAAATCAAAATCTATCTAATTCTATCGTGCATTTTACGAACTATAACTATCTGTCAACCGGGTTTCTCCAAATTTGACGTATTAGCTCCTAGACTGAATTCGGTCTTATGTACGAAAATTCAGGTGATTTGGGCTGATATTGACCATTTAGTGCACATTTAACCCGAAATGAAGATATATATGGGAGCTATACCCAAATCTAAACCGATTTCGATAAAATTTAAAACAGCTATTCCTGTGCTCCATCTAATACCTGGTACCAAATATCACGGTAGTGGAGTGAATATCACGAATGTATGGGACTAAAACACTAAATCGGATGAAACATATATATGGTTGCTATATCTATATCTGAACCGATTTTCACTAAATTTGATATACTTGCTTCTAGGCTGAATTTGGTCCGATGTACTAAAATTCAGTCCATTTGGACTTATATCGGCCATTTGGTGCACAATTAACCCGAAATCGGATGAAGATATATATGGGAGCTATATCCAAATCTGAACCGATTTCGATAAAATTACAAACAGCTATTTCTGGGCTGTATCTTATATCTGGTACCAAATATCATTCTTGTGGAGTGCATATTACGAATGTGAGAGACTTAAACACCAAATCGGATAAAACATATATATGGGAGCTATAGCTGTTTCTGAACCGATTTTCTCCAAATTTGTTGTATTTTCTTTAAGGCTAATCTCGGTCACATGTGCCAAAATTCGGGCCATTTGGGCTGATATTGGCCATTTGGTGGTCAATTAACCCGAAATCGGATGAAGATATATATGGGAGCTATATCCAAATCTGAACCGATTTCGATAAAATTTAAAACAGCTATTTCTGTGCTCCATCTAATACCTGGTACCAAATATCACGGTTGTGGAGTGCATAGTAGGAATGTGAGGGACTTAAAGATCAAATCGGATGAAAGATATATATGGGAGCTATAGCTATATCTAAACCGATTTTCTCCAAATTTGATATACTTGCTTCTAGGCCGAACTCGGTTGGGTGTGCCAAAATTCAGATGATTTGGACTGATAGTGGACATTTGGTGCACATTTAACCCGAAATCGGATGAAGATATATATGGGAGCTATATCCAAATCTGAACCGATTTCGATAAAATTTAAAACAGCTATTTCTGTGCTCCATCTAATACCTGGTACCAAATATCACGGTTGTGGAGTGCATAGTAAGAATGTGAGGGGCTTAAAGATAAAATCGGATGAAAGATATATATGGGAGCTATAGCTATATCTGAACCGATTTTCTCCAAATTTAATATACTTGCTTCTAGGCCGAACTCGGTTGGGTGTGCCAAAATTCAGGTGATTTGGACTGATAGTGGACATTTGGTGCA
Organism: Musca domestica; assembly: GCF_030504385.1. Lineage (NCBI taxonomy): Eukaryota > Metazoa > Arthropoda > Insecta > Diptera > Muscidae > Musca > Musca domestica. Next base: position 487,383 of record NW_026712418.1, on the reverse strand, counting down.
CATTTAACCCGAAATCGGATGAAGATATATATATCCAAATCTGAACCGATTTCGATAAAATTTAAAACAGCTATTTCTGTGCTCCATCTAATACCTGGTACCAAATATCACGGTTGTGGATTGCATAGTAAGAATGTGAGGGGCTTAAAGATAAAATCGGATGAAAGATATATATGGGAGCTATAGCTATATCTGAACCGATTTTCTCCAAATTTGATATACTTGCTTCTAGGCCGAACTCGGTTGGGTGTGCCAAAATTCAGGTGATTTGGACTGATAGTGGACATTTGGTGCACATTTAACCCGAAATCGGATGAAGATATATATATCCAAATCTGAACCGATTTCGATAAAATTTAAAACAGCTATTTCTGTGCTCCATCTAATACCTGGTACCAAATATCACGGTTGTGGATTGCATAGTAAGAATGTGAGGGGCTTAAAGATCAAATCGGATGAAAGATATATATGGGAGCTATAGCTATATCTGAACCGATTTTCTCCAAATTTGATATACTTGCTTCTAGGCCGAACTCGGTTGGGTGTGCCAAAATTCAGGTGATTTGGACTGATAGTGGACATTTGGTGCACATTTAACCCGGCGTTTGACTTTGTTGCAGTTTTTTATCTCACCCTGTATCTGCTAGAGAGGTTGGTTCCTATTGCAAACTCCAAACATGGTGTTTAATTTTGCAATTCAGTATAAGAAGAAAATTACATATGGTCAGAAAATTGGCTTTTGACCAAAGAATTCGCATTTGGAGCCATAGTTGATTGAAAAGATATAACGATTCTCTGTTGCACATGCTAGGGTGGTTTCTTCATTTATTTAAAATCTAGAAAAATACATTTAAAGACAAAACGTCATTTAAAGCGTTTTCGATAAAATAATATCCTTTAATGTTGCATGGCTCAGCTGGTTTCCGTGTGTTTCAACTTCCTTCCTCCAGCTGCCAATACCTATTGAAGAAGATATCATCAGAACATGTCTGAAGCTACCGCCCATCCCAAGCATGTCAACATATTGTCATTGTCGTAAGAAAATGTCAGACCACGAACATTGTACTTCCATTACAACAAAAAAAAAGTATTTTTTCGGCTAAAGTAATTTTTAGGTGCAAAAAGTTTACTTTTAGATTTTATTCCTGTGATGGAAGAACATCAACTGACATAAAGTTCTGTCTACGTGATTATAAAGTATGTGCACATAAAGGTAGATTGTACAACATGTGTCTTCGAGCACAAAATGTGTCTTTTGATTTGTTATTTTGTATTCTATGAAGAGAATATCATAAAAATTGACTTACCTTCTTTGGTGTATTTCGTCGATGTTTTTCTTTTTATTTTTTGGTTTTGGAAAAATGTCAATGGTCTATTGTGTGTAGCCTTAGGAAGACAATCTGCAATGAAAGTTAAAGACAACAAACATAAATGACAACACATGTTGAAGTAGTAGTAAAAAAAGACAACTTTGCAGGTTTTATGGAAAGCAATTAAAATATTACAAAAGTAAATGATAAACAAAACACATATATGGAAATAATATTTGATATGATTATTATTGTTGTTGTTGTTTCTGGTATAATAAATGTTGTTGTTATGACAATTTTAATTATTTATAGATATAATATTTTGGGAAATTTCTGAAAACGATGGGAATTTCTGAACAATTGACTCAATTTATATTCGAGTTGTAAAAAAGAAGATAAGTAGGTTCATACAGTTGCGGTAATTACGAGGTAGTACAGACAATCGAAAAAAAAACTTTATTTCTTACGAAAATTTTTTGTGGTCCTTCTTTGAGACATAACATAAGTTAGATAATTACCAATGGAATATAGACTTAATAAACAAAATAATACATCGGCCCACTTTTTCTACAAATAACAGTAAGAATGGTTGGTAAAGTTTCAACAGGTAAAAAAGCAATAAGTTCGGCCGGGCCGAACTTTGAATACCCTCCACCATTTGGAACGAATTCGAAAAATTTCAATAAACTGAAATCCATTAAAAATTCTTAAAATCTTAAAAATACCGAATATCGTAATGTGCCGATATATTGGGGTGATATACAATATTGTGGACCTATACAGACTAATCTACGTCTGGGGGTAAAGTACTCACAATGAACTTCTTGTGTGAAATTTCAGTAAAATACCCACAAGGAACTCCTTGTGTGGAATTTCAGACAATTCCATTGAAAATTGTGGCTAAAATCATAAAAATATCGAATATCGGGGGATACCGTTATATGGGGGCTATACGATATCGTGGATCTCTATAGTCCATCTTCGAACTTAACCTGCCTGCAGGCAAAGGACAGATCTGTGCAAAATTTTAGCTTCCTATCTTTATTCGTTTTGACTGTAGCGTGATTACAACAGACGGACAGTCGGACGGACAGGGCTAAACCGTCTTAGAATATTACGCTGATCAAGAATATATATACTTTGTTGGGTCTAAAAGTATTATTTCGATGAGTTACAAACGGAATGACGAACATAATATACCTTCCATACTATGTATGGTGGAGGGTATAAAAACAATAAAGCGGGTGGAGCCGTTCTATGGGCCATCCCAAAAAGGAAAACTATGCAGACAATTTTATACTACAAAGATTTTTATCTGTTGAGGGGCTTAAACCTCAAATTTGAAACAATTTCGTGGGTAAATGTGACTAGTTCGTTCGTTCATCTACAAGAAAACATGGACCTAGATATTCAATGTTCTGCTACCGGAGCTGGAACACACTATAAACTAAAAATACAATTTTTAAATAAATCCATAAAAAATGTGATTTAAACCAGTAAAATTACGAATATCGGTAGGTACCGTTGTATGGGGGGTAAATGAGAACGTAGACTTAGATATTTAATCTTCCGCCAACGGAGCTAGAATTCCTTACGAACCACAAGTACAAATTTTTAGACAAATTGGTGGAAAAAATGTAGCTAAAACCATCAAAATACCGAATATCAGGAGCTACAGTTATATATGGGCTGTCCCAAAACGTGGAGCGATATATCTCATTTTCCATACCAACCTAAAAACAATACAAACTACTGTGTCAAATTTTAAAGCTCAGACAGACGGACATCGTTACACATGGCACGTGTAACAATGGACTTATTGGGCGGACTTGTTATTTCACGTTCGGGGCCGATCACAAGAGCGCCTAGATAGTGTGATGTGGCGCCTTTAGACTTTAGACTTCTTTTGTGGGAATATGTTAAAGCTCATGTCTATGTTAACGCTCATGTCGGTTCGCTGTTTGATATTAAAAATGGTACATATCGGTCCAAGTATTGGTAAGGCCCCCATACAGCGTTACTTCCCGAATTTCGGTATTTTCAATTTTTTGACCACAATTTTAAACCATATCATGTGTAATTTTACATTTAGAGTTCTGACTAGGTATATCTTCATGCTAAAATTTTTCAAGATTGCTTCATCATTTGGTATAGGCCTTATATTACAGTACTTCCAAATTTTCGGTATTTTGAAGGTTTCGGCAACAGTTTTAAATCCAGTCATGAGTAACATGACATTTAGAGTTCTGAGCTGACTAAATCTCTCTGCTTAATTTTGTGAAGATAAATATACTATTCCGTAATGACTATATATAACGGCACATCTAAATTGTCGGTTTTTTGAGAATCTTCCTGCAAAATTTTGTGAAGGTAAGTGGGTACAATATATTTGCACTTCTTAATTTTATGCATTTTCAGGGTTTCTGAAGTGTTTTTTATAAATATATTTTTTGGTATTTGGTGTCTCAGTGGTTTAAAACTACAAAAATTTTCAATATAGAACCTCTGCAGAGCCCAATGGGGTTAGATTGCTAAAAACAGAGATAAAATCGAAGGAATCATTTCGTTGCTCACATTCATTAGTCTTTTTTTCAATGTCCATATCTTAATCAGCAAAAAAGAACAAAATTTGAGTTAAGCCAGAAAAAATAATGTATCCTTTGGAAAAACTTCTTAAATCATAAAAATATGTAGCACTTTTAAATAGTTTTATGAGAGAGGTATATAAATAAAAATATAAAAATAAGTTAAATAGTATCAGCCTTGAGTTAAAATATATAAATATTACAACATATAATAAAAAAACATTAAAAAAGCCAAAAGTCGGGTGGACTGACTACATGATACCTTGCACCACTATGCATATTTAGAAGAGCTCTCATAACAATCGAATTTACTTCAAGTAGTTTATACCACCTATCAACATTTGTCTTTAGAGGAGTTATAGTTAGGTATAGAGTGCATGATATAACTTGGAGAAGGATTATATTTTAAAAATATATATATCGGAGCCGAGTGTCACTAAATGGAAATGAACATTCTGAAATTTACTCCATTTGGGCTGATATTAGAAATTATTTGCACAATCAACCTGAAATCGGATTAAGGTTATATATAGGAGCTATATCGAAATCTTAGCTGATCTCGATAAAATTTTGCAAAGGTATTTCCAAAACCCTAGAAAATATCTGGTACCGAATATCATTGTAGTCGAATATATATTACAAGTGTGAGGGACTTAAAAACCAAATCAGATGAAACATATATATGGGAGCTATTTCTATATCAGAACCAATTTTCACTAAATGAGATTTTGGACTGATATTGGCCATTTAGTATACAATTGACCCGAAATCGGTTGAAGATATACTTGGGAGCTATATTCAAATCTGAACCGTTCTCTATAAAATTTAACAGAGGTATTTCTGAGCTGTATGTGATATCTGGTACTAAATATAATTCTTGTGGGGTGCATATTACTAATTGCCATTAGTCAATACTTTAACATCAAATCGGATGAAACATATATATGGGAGCTATAGCTATATCTCAACCGATTTTCACCAAATTTGATGTGCTTGCTTCTAGACATAATTCTGTCGGATTTGCCAAAATGCACGATTCTTACCAATATCAATAATGTTTGTCCTTGGTTCAAACCAACATTGTTTGGAAAATTTCTTCTCAATCGGATAATAAATGCGACCTGCATTTTTTTTACAAAAATACAAGGATAGACGGACTGACATGCATAACTATGGGTCTTTCTCGCTTCCTTCTTCATGTAACAAACAAATGCACAAAGATATAATACCTTACCTCTATATGGTTAGGGTATAAAATATCGACCCAGAAGAGGTAGAAAATCATGTTTGTATTTCATATAAAAATCCCGTCATGTACCCTATTAGATCATATTTGGTAATATATCCATAATTTCCATATTTGGTGTTGGTCCATTTCTTCTGAGACCCCTTCAACAATATTAAAATTTCTTAATCATAAATTGCGGATTTATTTCCTAATATTCTTCAGAGTCATTTTTTCAAGTATGGCCCACGAAATTTGGTATGCGGTTAGAAAAGAAGTCTATTTTTGAGGGAAATTTTAGAAAAATATTTAGGAGTCCATATGGACCAAACGCACAATTATACAATTATAGGCCAATCGACGAGAGTTGAATACGAATATGGGGTTAGGTAGAATTCTACCAATTTGGTTATTTATGTAAAACCAGTAAAGAAAGTCCTAAAGTCGGGCGGGGCCGATTTTATGATACCCTACACCACTTTGCTAATTTAGTTGAGCTCCACTTAATAATTAAAAGTTTTTATGGGAGAATTCAATCATACACGCTATGATTATAATTATAATTTAAAATTCAAAGGACTACATATGCCGAAGCATTTGTATCTTTTAAATTCGGACTTGTATTGCCCATTTAGTGCAAAATTAATTTGAAATCAGATAAAGATATATATGGGAACTATATCCAAATCTGAACCCATCTCGATAAAATTTGGCAAAGATATTTCTGAGCTGCATTTGATGTATTTCCCTGAATATCGTTTTTACGGAGTGCATATTACGGCTGTAGGTAACAAATACAACAAATCGGATGAACAATATATATGGGAGCTATATCTGAACCGATCTTCACCAAATTTGGCATTCTACCATCTAGACTAAATTCGGTCGTATGTGCAAAATTAATTTGAAATCAGATAAAGATATATATGGGAACTATATCCAAATCTGAACCCATCTCGATAAAATTTGGCAAAGATATTTCTGAGCTGCATTTGATGTATTTCCCTGAATATCGTTGTTACGGAGTGCATATTACGGCTGTAGGTAACAAATACAACAAATCGGATGAACAGTATATATGGGAGCTATAGCTATATCTGAACCGATCTTCACCAAATTTGGCATTCTACCTTCTAGACTAAATTCGGTCGTATGTGCCAAATTCCATCCCATTTGGACAATGGACAATGACATGCATAAATCAACTCAGAAAGTGATTCTATGCAGATCATAAAAACGAACTATGGGTCTATCTCGTTTCCTTTTGCCTGTTACAAACAAATGCACAAAGACATAATACCCTGACCACCTTGTGGTGTAGGATATAAAATACGAAAATTGTCATTAATCCGTCAATATAGGGTAAATTCTATATAGTCTATATGGCGACTATAGCCTTTGCTTTTTTCTTCGTTTTGCCTAATAAACCTGTAAATGTTACCCTGTTTCTTGCGTAAGATTGATTATTGTTTAAAATTAAATAATATTACGTATACGATCACCGTACACTTCGTAATTACCCTATTTGTGTTCATAGGACAAGGAAGATTGATTGAATTTCAATTGACATTATTCCCCGTTTTTATTGTTTTTTTTTTTTCTTTCTTTTTTTTACTTCGTCACGGGGGTTCAATGCGAATGACAAAAAAGACATGAATTGACATTTTTACTGTGGCCATGACATGCCAGTCTCTTTGATGTGGTGATGTTGCAAAATTACTTCTCAAAGGGATATTTTAATGAGTTCTTCGTTCAGCGATGATAAGTTAAGTTTTGGGTTGTTTCTTTTTTTTTTGTGTCGTTATCCAATGTAAAATTATCGATTTTTGTTCTCGTTTATATGCGGAAGCAAGGAAAAGTTGGCATTGGGAAAGAACGCAAAGTGGAGCATTTAAAAAATGTTTAAAAAAATCTTTGAAATCTTAATGCTATAAATAATTTCTAATTCAACGTGTTCTAAAGCTATATTCATAAAGGAGCAGTGAAATAACTGACCGAGAAACAATGCCCAGACGTAACGGCTGAAGCTATAATCTTGAAATTCTTCACGAGGATCAGTCTTCGTACTAAAATGTACTACAAACTACATTAAACAGAATGAGCTAGAATTCGGAAATTTGGAATGACAGTCACTGATAGTGTGCAGGTTGGATGTACCAAAGGGTTTTTGGGAATTCGAAATTCAAGGTTACGAAAAGATCTAAATAGTACTAAACTTTTAAAATAGTACCATTTGATATAACGCGAATGGATGCAGATAAACTCTTGAATTTGGTATTAAAACTAAGGTTGGAAAGTAAGTTTGATGTATGAAAGTAGTTTTAGAAATGTGTGCTGAGTGTAAGAACTGTACTAAATTTGAACAGTTTTGTCAAGGGTGAACCAATAAAGCCGGAGTTCTGAAATTTTGTATTGGGGACTCTGTTTGTGGTTGTTTTCTTATAATGGGGTGGTTTTGGTAATGTATACTACAAAAAGTACTAAATGGTACTATAATTGGTACAATTTGGTATTGGGTGATCGGATTGTACTTGAAATCCGAAACTTTGTACTAGGATCACAGTTCCTGTGTATCCTGGACATATGGAGGTGGTTTCGGGAATGTGTTCCATACGAAAAGTATTGAATGGTACTAGTTTGAAGAGATAGAGATACAGTTCTGAATTTTTATACCCTACACCACATAGTGGTAAGGGTATTATGTCTTTGTGCATTTGTTTGTTTTTGTTTTAACAGGCAAAAGGAAACGAGATAGACCCATAGTTACTTTTGAGAACCTTCATGGAATCACTTTCTGAGTCGATTTATGCATGTCAGTCCGTCTGTCCATCCGTCCGTCCGTCTGTCCATGTATTCTTGTGAACAAAATGCAGGTCGCATTTATTATCCGATTGAGATGAAATTTTCCAAACAATATTTTTTTGGCCCAAGGACGAACCCTATTGAAATTGGTGAGAATCGGATCAAATTTAGATATAGCTCCCATATATATCTTCATCCGATTTCGGGTTAAATGTGCACCAAATGTCCACTATCAGTCCAATTACCTGAATTTTGGCACACCCAACCGAGATCGACCTAGAAGCAAGTATATCAAATTTGGAGAAAATCGGTTCAGATATAGCTATAGCTCCCATATATATCTTTCATCCGATTTGATCTTTAAGTCCCTCACATTCCTACTATGCACTCCACAACCGTGATATTTGGTACCAGGTATTAGATGGAGCACAGAAATAGCTGTTTTAAATTTTATCGAAATCGGTTCAGATTTGGATATAGCTCTCATATATATCTTCATCCGATTTCGGGTTAATTGACCACCAAATGGCCAATATCAGCCCAAATGGCCCGAATTTTGGCACATGTGACCGAGATTAGCCTTAAAGCAAATACAACAAAGTTGGAGAAAATCGGTTCAGAAACAGCTATAGCTCCCATATATATGTTTTATCCGATTTGGTGTTTAAGCCTCTCACATTCGTAATATGCACTCCACAAGAATGATATTTGGTACCAGATATAAGATACAGCCCAGAAATAGCTGTTTTAAATTTTATCGAAATCGGTTCAGATTTGGATATAGCTCCCATATATATCTTTATCCGATTTCGGGTTAATTGTGCACCAAATGGCCGATATAAGTCCAAATGGACTGAATTTTAGTACATCGTACCAAATTCAGCCTAGAAGCGAGTGTATCAAATTTAGTGAAAATCGGTTCAGATATAGATATAGCAACCATATATATGTTTCATCCGATTTAGTGTTTTAGTCCCTTACATTCGTAATATTCACTCCACAATCGTGATATTTGGTACCAGGTATTAGATGGAGCACAGGAATAGCTGTTTTAAATTTTATCGAAATCGGTTCAGATTTGGATATAGCTCCCATATATATCTTCATCCGTTTTCGGGTGATTGACCACCAAATGGCCGTAATAGCATCAATTTTGGCAAATCCGACCGAAACCAGCTTAGAAGCAAGTACACCAATTTTAGTAAAAATCGGTTCAGATATAGCTATAGCACCCATATATATCTTTCATCCGATTTGGTCTTTAAGTCCCTCACATTCGTAATATGCACTCCACAGGAATGATATTGGTACCAGATATCAGATAAAGCCCAAAAATGGTTGATTTTAATAATGTTGTTATTTATTGTGACCTGGTAGATTTTAATATTTTTGATGATAGTTCGGCTGAAGGTCAGTAAAACAATTTTATTTAGTTATCTCCTTTTTTCTCTTTATTTATCCAATATTTCGATTGTCATCGACAATCATCTTCAGGGATCTGTTACAAATAACACAAATTATTACAAATTAATAAGACAAATTACACAACACACAATTCTTACGTTAACTTGTTTTAGAGGAAAACGTCCTGCTCTAATTAACGTCAAATTTGAACTAAGTCTTTTTCCATCTGTGTTTATGTACTAAATTTCTGTAAATATGTGCACAGTGGTCCGTATCAGTTTTAAAGTTCATTCTTTTTTCCGGTGGTACATTTATGATATGTAACATTTCTAATGTGAATCGTCTTTTGTAGTTGTTTTCTTGTGCCATTATATTAATATCCTTAAAGTTCGGTCTATGTCCTGTTAATGTGCAATGTGCTGCTAGAGCTGACTTTTGTTCTAAAGGTTTGTCTGATTTTTGATCCGATTTATGTCCGGAAAGTCTAGTTTTTAATTTTGTTTTTGTCGTGCCAATATATACTTTTTGGCATATATTGGTTTCGTCGCCGTTGCATGCTATCTTATAAACGACATTGCTCTTGTCCTCCTTTTTTGTCTTCGTTTTAGTTCTACTGTACATATTGTTGACACTGTAATTGGTTTTTAAAGCTAATTGGTATTTGTCCTTATTATACGCGTTCGATCTGCAAAATCTCTCCGAAAATCCAGGTATATACGTCAAAGATTTGTATGATATTTCCTTTCCTTCTGTAATTTTAACATTTGTATTCTCCTTTACACGTTTTATTAAACCGTCGATTGTTTTTTGTGGGAAATCATTCTTTGTTAATATATTTCTTATTTTTAATTCATTATTTTGGTGGAATTGTTGGTCACTTATATTGAAAATTCTATGTATAAAGTTTGTCGCTGTATTTATCTTCACTCGTCGGGGATGTTTTGAAAAAAGTTTATCAATCGTCCAGATGCTGTTGGTTTTTGGTACCAATCTAACTTGAGGTTGTTGTCGTGTCTTATGATTATTGAGTCTAGATATGGTAGCTTACCATCTTCCTCTACTTCATGAGTAAACTGAATGTTTTTGTCGAATGTATTTAGTATCTTTAGTGTGTTTTCGATTTCCGTTTTCTTTATTATGCAAAATATATCATCTACGTACTTCGATAATAATCTCGGCTTCGTCGTCATCTTTTCTACGGAAACGTCCAATAATACCTCCATTACCACATCAGCTATGATCGGCGACGCTGGGGAATCCATTGGAAGTCCTTTTCTTTGTTCGTACACCTTGTCTTGATATACGAAGTATCTGGAGTCTTTTATACAAAGGGTCAATATTTCTATAAATAACTCTTTTGGAATTTTTGTATAGTCCTTGATTATATTCCATTTTTCAGCGATTGTCTTTAGTGCTAAGTTTATTGGGATGCTGGGGAACAATGACACTACGTCAAATGATATTAAGGTTTCGTCTTTTTCTATTTTGACATTGTTAATTTTAGATTTAAAATCCACTGCGTCCTTAATGTTGTATTTCGAGTCCTTCGTCAAATGTTTTAAAATATCTACTATGTATTTGGACAGTCCGTAGGTAGGTGAATTTATGGATGAGCATATCGGTCGTAGAGGCACTCCTTCCTTGTGAATCTTTGGTAAGCCGTAAATTCGTGGTGCGATTGACGTATTTGTCAATAATTTGTTCTTTTCGTTAAAATCTACATTTAATTTTATTAAAATCTGTTCCGATTTGGATAGGCCTCCCATATATATCTTCATCCGATTTCGTGTTAATTGTGCATCAAATGGCCAATATCAGCCCAAATGGCATGAATTTTGGCAAATCCGACCGAAACCAGCCTATAAGCAAGTACACAAATTTTAGTAAAAATCAGTTCAGATATAGCTCTAGCTCCCATATATATGTTTCATCCGATTTGCTCTTTAAGTCCTTTACATTCGTAATATACTCTTCACAGGAATGATATTTGGTACCAGATATCAGATAAAGCCCAAACATAGTGATTTTAATTTTATCAAAATCTGTTCAGATTTGGACATAGCATAGCATAGCATACTCTTCGCATTATTCTATCGATTTCAGGTTAATTGTGCACTAAATGGTTAATATCAGCCCAAATCACCTGAATTTTCGTACATAAGACCGAATTCAGTCTAGAAGCTAATACGTCAAATTTGGAGAAACCCGGTTCAGAGATAGCTATAGTTCGTAAAATGCACGATAGAATTAGATAGATTTTGATTTTGTAGCAAATATCTCATAGAGCTCTGAAATACCCTGTATAAACCTTTTTACGAGAGCTCTACTAAATATGCATAGTGGTGTAGGGTATCATATAGTCGGCCCCGCCCGACTTTTGAGCTTTCCTTACTGGTTATATTTAAATTTCTGGTGGAATCTGTGTTTGACATTTGCCGGTGGTTTGGAAATGCTTCCATACCTGTACGAAAAGTATTGGGTGAAGGTATAGAGCTGGAATCCTCAAATCTGATATTGAGGTCTTTGTTGGTATCTATAATTTTAAAATGGAGGTGGTTTAGGAAATGTGTACTATTATTTTTAGATAAGTACTTAATAGTACTCAATTTGGCATTGCGTAAAAAAATAGAACTGAAATCATGAAATTTGATACTATTGGTGTCTGTGGTTAAGATATCGAGGTGTTTTGGAAATATGTACTATAATTGTTCGAAAAGTACTCAAGGGTACTATTTCTAGCATTGGGTAAACGTATAGAGCTTAAATACTGAAATTTGATGTAGACATCTCCTGGGTATCTGCGGTTGAGATATGGAGATGGTTTTGGATATGAGTACTATAATTGTATAAATATTGTACTAAACTAAATGGTACTATTTTGGTATTGTTTGAAGGGATAGATATAAAATTCTGTAATTTGATATTTAGATTACTGATGCTATCTGTGTTTGAGATTTGGCGGTGGTTTGGAAATGCGTCCTTTTTGGTACGGTTTACTAATTGGTACAAAATTTGGTATTGGGATTTATGATAGATTTATGATAGAGCTAGAACATCGAAATTTGGTATAAACGGAGGTTGTTGTTGTGTACTATAATACGATATATTTCATCTTCACACCAGGTCGTGGGTAAATAAAATATTGTGATGCGCGTAATTTGAAGACAATCAAACTCTTACATCACATTTAATATATATATATATATATATATATATATATATATATATATATATATATATATATGTATATATATATATATATATATATATATATATATATATATATATATATATATATATATATATATATATATATATATATATATATATATATATATATATATAATGTGATGTAAGAGTTTGATTGTCTTCAAATTACGCGCATCACAATATTTTTATTTACCCACGACCTGGTGTGAAGATGAAATATATCGGTCCCTTCTATTGGTACCTAGCCCATAATCTGTAATAAGTATCCGCTTCCTTCCACATTTCACAAATCCCATTAGTTCTACTAACACCAAATCTGGTCTGAAGTTGGGATGTATCGGTTACCCCTTTTGGTATCTCACTCACAAAGGGTCAACATTTTGAATACATATAAAATGTGAAGTTAACATCCGATTCAATTCAGACTTGGTACATCTCAACATTTACATCAACACAAGAACTGTTGTAAAGACTATAGAGATCGAACAATTTGTGCTGGTACGTCCCCACATAGGGTTCAATATTCTGAAAAACAACACGTTCAAAGAAAGCGAAATATTGCCTTAGCAATCTATTATGAAGAGGATACATATCTGCGAACCCCTTCTGGTACCTCACCCACAAAGGGTAAACATGTTCAATACATTTACCTGTTATAACTTGCGAAACAATTCAGCGATTCTTTACAACTTGCTTTACAGGGAGAAATGAAAAAACTGAAACCAACTTCAGACTGCCCTCATTTCTAAGCCACTCGTCCGACAGCTATTCTTTCAGCGACAGATCATTACATTGTTTACAAGCGTACAAAATCATTTGGTGGGAATTTTCCAGAAAAAAGTTATTCGTGATGGAATTCAATCGTGATAGTGTGATTTCTTTATATTTGGCTGGAACGCCACAAGTGGCTATCGTTAGAGCACTCCAGCATTTAAATGTGAATAAATATTTTGTGTCTCGTACCATCGCTCGTTAGCGTGATACTGGTAGCGTAGCCCGACGTCAAGGAAGTGGACGGAAGAAACAGCAACATCAGCAGAAATGGTACGAAAAGTTAAGAAGCGACTTGATCGAGATCCGCGTTGCAGTGGCCAAAAAATGGCTCGTAAGCTGAACATATCGCAATATTCCATTCCGCGAATATTGAAAAATGAGCTCGGGATAAAGCCATTTAAATTCCATAAAGTGCAAGAACTTACATCACAACGGAAAGAAAATAGACTCCAAAGAGCTAGAGAGTTGCTTCGCTTGGCCGAAAGTGGTGAACTGCCGAATTTGGTTTTCTCCGTCTCCGATGAGAAAAAATTCGTTGTCCAGCAGTTTGTAAACAAACAAAATGATCGTGTTTACTTGCCAAAGAGGTCAGTTGAAAATGTGCACCTTCGGTTGGACACCAGAACTCAAGCGCCGGCCATGGTGATGGTGTGGGCCGCCATAACAGCTGATGGTCGCTCTGTGCTCATATTAATTGACCGTGGCATCAGAATAAATGCCGAATATTATCGCGAAAATATTCTGGAGTGTGTGTTTTAAAGGCTTGGGCACGCAAATATTTGGCTGCAGATCTTGGAAATTCCAACAGGACTCAGTACCATCGCACTCAGCACGCGCAACAAAATGAGGTTCCTCGCTTCATTTCCAGAGGACAATGGCCACCAAAATCTCCGGATACCAATCCGTTGGACTATTGTGTCTCGAATATTTTGGAAAGCAAGGTTGGCACTAAAAAATACCAAAGTGTCGATCACCTCATGCAAGCGCTTCGCTGGGAATGGGCCAAAATACCACAGAGCAACAATCGGGCGGCATGTGACGGTTTCATTGGCCGTGTGAAGGCCATAATTCGTGCCAAAGATGACCAATTCGAACAAATCTAAACTTATTCTAGAATTTTATGCTATTTCCGACATTTTTTGCTTTCATTCAGCAAAATTTAAAAGGAAATGTAAAAATTATGGCGTTTGACTTTGTGGCAGTTTTTTTATCTCACCCTGTAATAATTAAAATATTGCAATCCGTATACATCTTATTGCACTGCAATAAGTAATATCTAATTTCTTTGTACTATGAAACGAATTTCAAATTATGTTCAATTTCCTTCCGAAGAGGACAATGAACTGAACAACATTTCTCGTTCGAAAAACTAATCTAAAATATCCATAAATATTAATTTATGCAACTGAATTACTTTGGCAGCCAACTGCAATGCAAATGAACAAAGCAGGCAAGCTGTAACTTAAGGGCAATAATGCTTCCTCAATTATGTGTCAATTGTTAACAAAAGAAGAATTCATGAAATTGTTCATAAAATGTAATCAGTTATAAAGAAATGTCATTAATTTAAAAATTAATAAATTCTTGACATTTTCTGCACATTATAACGACAAAAACGTCCTTTGAAGTGAATGAACGAGCAATTGGGTGGCTGGCTGCTAGTGCAAACCGTATTATTTAAGGAATTATTAAATGCATGTATGTACGTATGTATATGTGTGTGTGTGTACAATTTGCATACCATTCATTAAATAATGCACGAACGACAATGTTACTCAATGTGTGAACATTGTGTAAACTAACTTCGTGTATATGTATGAGTGTGTGTGTGTGTATTTGCATCTGAGAATCCTTAATGAATTCACCCAGCGGCGAAATCCCTTAGAATAACTGAACAGTAGTTTTTCACTACAAAGCACTGAAGCTCACATTCCATCTCGCAACGCAGAGAGACGAAGTGAACTCTACAATTATTTTGTCGGAAAGTCATTTCAATTTTAAATAAGTTACAAACGACAACAACAAAAGCAAAATAAAAAACAACGACAACAACACCAATTTCTTTCTTCTACATTCGCATATTAACATTTAAAGGAGAGCATGTTCGACTGCTGGCTGGCGAGTGTGTCGATGTGTAAATGAATTAATTTACATGCAGCGAAAAGAATGAAAAAAAAAAACAACAACTATCCATGGAGATTGAATGGAAGTGTCACCATTGACATGATGCCTCATGGTTCTGAAATACTCAAAAAATTAGCTGATATACCCAAGGGGCTAAGATATATCCCGAATTTGAAGACAAAAAGCAGACCTGAGACACTAAATTGATTTTTATAACCTCAACCATAGTATGGAGGTCATTCCGTTTGTCACACCTCGAAATATACATTTTAGACCCCACCAAAATATATACATTCTTGATCAGCATAAGATTCTATGTCGATTTAACGATGACCGTCCATCTGTCTATCTGCCCGTCTGTGAAAATCACTCTAGCTTCCGAACGAATTGAAAGAGGTTAATAAAATTTTATTTAAAAGCGTGTTTGGTCTGCAGGGCTTTTGGTATTGAAAATTGACACGTTTATGTGTAGCCCCCATATACCTATACCTCCCTATATTCCGTATTTTTAGGTTTTTCGATACATTGTTTACCGGAATTGTTTTAAATTTCGTATTTGAAATTCGTGATGGGTACTACTGTTTATGACAGAAAATTGTCTATGCAGTTGTAGATCTTCGTATAGCCCCTAAATATCGGTACCTCCCTATATTCGGTATTTTGATGATTTTAGCTACTTTATTTACCGGATATGTTTCAAAATTTGTATTTGAAATTCGTAATGGCTACTACAGTCTATGACAGAAAATTATCTATGCTGGTTCAGATCTTCGTATAGCCCCATATGACTATAGCTCCCTATATTCGGTAATTGGATGATTTCAACAACATCGCTCACCGGAATTCTTTCAAATATCGTAAGGATAGTTCATAATGAGTGCTATAGCCTATGTCAGAAAATTGTCTATGCATGTGCAGGACTTCGTTTAGCCCCATATATCGGTGTCTCCCTATATTCGGTATTTTTAGGAATTTAGATACATTGTTTACGGGATCTGTTTAAAATTTCGTATTTGAAATTCGAATTCAGTCTTTGATAGAAAACTGAGTATGTAGGCGCAGGTCTTCGTATAGCCCCTGTGCATCTGTACCTGCCTATTTTCTGTATTTTGATGATTTTAGATACACTATTCACCGGAATTCTTTGAAATATCGTACAGGGTGAGATAAAAAACCTGCAACAAAGTCAAACGCCATATTTTTAATTTATTTTTTTTTTAAATTTTACTGAATGAAAGCAAAAAATGTCGGAAATAGCATCAAATTTTAGAATAAGTTTAGATTTGTTCGAATTGGTCATCTTTGGCACGAATTATGGCCTTAAAACGGCCGTCACTCGCTGCCCTGAATATTGCTCTGCGATATTTTGGCTCATAACCGGCGAAGCCCTTGCTTGAGGTGATCGACACTTTGGTATTTTTTAGTGTCAACCATGCTTTCCAAAATTTTCCAGACACAAAAGTCCAAAGAATTGGTATCCGGAGATTTAGGTGGCCATTGTGCTCTGGAAATGACACGAGAAACCCCATTTTGTAACCATTCTTGAGTGGCGCGTGCTGAGTGCGATGGTGCTGAGTCCTCTTGGAATGCCCAAAGTCTGCGGGCAAAATCTTTGCGTGCACACGGCTTTAACACACCCTCCAGAATATTTTCGCGATAATATTCGGCATTTATTCTGATGCCACGGTCGATTAATACGAGCGAAGAGCCACCATCGGCTGTTATGGTGGCCCACACCATCACCATGGCCGGCGCTTGAGTTCTGGTAGTCAACCGAAGGTGCACATTTTCAGCTGACGTCTTTGGAAAGTAAACACGATCATTTTGTTTGTTTACGAACTGCAGGACAGCGAATGTTTTCCCATCGGAGAAAACCAAATTCGGAGAAAGCAACTCTTTAGATCTTTTGAGTCTATTTTCTTTGTGTTGCGGTGTACGTACTTGCACTTTTTGGAATTTCAATGGCTTTACCCCGAGCTCATTTTTTAATTTTTGCCGAATGGAATATTGCGATATGTTCTGCTCACGAGCCATTTTTCGGCCACTGCGACGCGGGTTTCGATCGAGTCGCTTCTTTACTTTTCGAACCATTTCTGTTGCTTCCTTGATTACGCTTCCAGTATCACGGTAACGAGCGATGGTACGAGACACAAAAAATTTATTCACATTTAAATGCTGAAGTGCTGTAACGATAGCCACTTGTGGTTTTCCAGCCAAATATAAAGAAATCATACTATCACGCTTGAATTCCATCGCGAATAATTGTTTTGTTTGCTGGAAAATTCTCACCAAAGTGCTTTTGTACGCTTGTAAACAATATAATGAGCTGTCACTGGAATAATTTTAACAGCTGTTGGATGAGTGGCTTAGAAATAAAGGCAATCTGAACTTGGTTGCAGTTTTTTTTTTATCACATGTTTCTATCTTTTGTAGGAAAATTATATTCGAAAATTATACATTACAAGTGAAAATTATATGATAACGTTTTTACTGCTAATTTAAAATGTTTTCATTCTAAGTCAAAATCTCCGTTAGCAGTTAATTTTTTGGGGAAATTTTCAAAGGAAGGAATATTCTTGATTGCAATTCGGTATGAGTCTCTGAACAAAAGAAATTTGCATCTTAAATATGTACCATAACATCAAATTGTGTTTTTTTTTTTTTTTTTTGTGCAGAGGCTCATACGGAAATTTGGTGGTGAATAATTCTTCCTTTAACATTTTCACCAAAAGTATTAAAGAAGAAAATTTAACCTTAAAATTTTAGATCCCTTCGAACAGTTCGTATTAGGCCTTTTTATACCCTCCACCAAAAAAAGTATGGAGGGTATATTAAGTTCGTCATTCCGTTTGTAACTCATCGATATTCGGTATTTTGATGATTTTAGCCACATTTTTCAATGGAATTGTCTGAAAATCCACACAAGTAGTTCCTTGTGGGTACTTTATACCTCGGCAGAGAATTATCTATATAGGTCCACAATATCGTATAGCCCCCATATAACGGTACCCCCACGGTATTCGGTATTTTGATGATTTTAGCCACATTTTTCAATGGAATTGTCTGAAATTAGACAAAAGGAGTCCCTTGTGGGCATTTTACCCCCTCAAAAAGAATTGTCTATATATGTCCACGATATCGTATATCCCCTCTATTACTGTACCCCCCCCCCCCAATATTCGGTATTTTGATGATGTTAGCCACACTTTTCAATTGAATTGTCTTAAAATCCACGCAAGTAGTTCCTTGTGAGTACTTCACCCCCTGAGAGCGAATTATCAATACAGGTCCACGATATCGTATATCCCCCATATAACGGTACCCCCCGATATTCGGTATTTTTATGATTTTACCCACATTTTTCTTCGGAATTGTCTGAAAATCCACACAAGGAGTTCCTTGTGGGTACTTTATACCTCGGCAAAGAATTATCTATATAGATCCACAATATCGTATAGCCCTCATATAACGGTTCCCCCGATATTCGGTATTTTGATGTTTTTAGTCATATTATTCATCGGAATGGTCACAAAGGGTTCTTTGCACACAAGGGGTTCTTTGTGAGCACTTTACCCCCCGACAGAGAATTCTCTATATAGGTTAAGCACTTTTTAATCAAACATCTGCTCAAACATCGTACTAGATTTTCAGAATTTGGAGGGTTTATAAATTTTAATTTATAATTTTTTCGGAAAGAATAATATGAAAATTGTCACCTTTGACAAAACCATTAACCCGAAATCGGTTGAAGATATATATGATCTTGCTCAAACTGACAAATGTATTTCTGAGCTGCATCTGTTATCTGGCACCAAATATCACTGTTGTCGAATGCATATTACGAATGTGAGGTACTTAAACACCAAATCGGATGAAACATATATATATATAGGAGCTATAGCTTTATCTTAACTGGTTTTCCCCAAAATTAATATGCTTTTTTCTAGACTGAATTCGGTTGGGTGTGCCAAAATTCAGGACATTTGGACTTATATTGGTCATTTGCTACACAATTAACCCCAAATCGGTTGAAGATATATGGGACGGACTGATATGCATATACCGGACGGACTGATATGCACAAATCGACTCAGAAAGTGATTCTATGAAGATCCTCAAAAGTAAAGCTTCCTTTTCCACGTTTCAAGCAAATGCACAAAGACATAATACCCTTACAACTGTGTGCTGTAGGGTATTATAACTAGAAACCAAGAGTGACCTCAATATCATATTTCATAATTTCGGGTCTACCCAATACGAGTTTTTTTTACCATTAAATACGGATATCACGAACAATCAACATATCTGCATTCTAGACACCAACAATGATCCACAATTATTAGTAATTTTCGTACAATTATAGTAGGCATTTGTAAAACCACGCCAGATACCAATTGTGAACTCAACATCAAATTTCACGATTCAAGCTCTACACCTTCACGCAATACCAAATTTAGTAACATACTTTTCGTATTATATTGGTAATAAATTTGAAAAACATTCCGTATGTCAATCCTAGATACCAGCAGTTATCAGAATATAAAATTTCTCTGACCATCAGGTCTATCTCTTCACACAATACCAAATTAAGTACTTTTCGAACAACTATGGTACACATTTCCAAACCTCTTGATCTTAAACACAAGCACTAAGAAAGACATTTACACCATATTTCACGATTTCAGCTCTACTCTATCATCCAATACCAAATTTAGTACTATTTTGTACATTTCGTACAATTTTTGTACACATTTCCACAACTTCCTCCCAATTTCAATTTCAGATACCTACAGAAATCCCAGTATCAAATTTGATCATTCCAACCCCGTTTCTTTACAAATTTCCGAAGCCACCTCCATATGTACAGGCTAACCATAAACAGCGACTAAATTTCAAGCACCATATGTTCACACAATACCAAATTGTTCCAAATATAGTAATATTTAGTATTTTTCGTTCACCTGTTGTACACACTTCCGAAACCACCCCTTTATCACAAACCTACCACCAACGGGGATCCCAGTATAAAATTTCAGCCTCATCCGTTCACCTTAAACCAAAGAGTTCCAAATTTTGTATCATTAAAACAGTTCGCACACCTAGTATATATTTCCGGAACCACCTTCAAATATTGTATCGTACCTTTCAACCTCGATTTTCATACCAAATTTCGGGGTTTTAGCTCTATCCGTTCACATAATATCAAATGATACCATTTTAAATGTTAAGTACCATTTTTGAACTTTTCGATAACTTAGAGTTCGAATTTCCAAAAAACCCTGTAGCACATCTATCCTGCACTCCATCAGTGACTTAGAATTCTAGCTCACTTCGTTTTCTCAATACAAAGTATTTCGTTTGCTCAATACAAAGTATTATTGAGGACTGTTCGTATCCTTTTAGTACGAATTTCCAAAAACCCAGCCTTATCACATTTCGCCTGGATGTGGATTCTCGGTCAGTCAGTCAGTTATTTCACCACTCTTTTATTTATATAGGTTTTTTTCTGAATATCTCTGAAATTAGAGCAGATCTCAGAAATCTTACAAAATATTCTGAATATCACTTTTAAATCTTAAAGCGAAAGATTACGTCTGGAAGTCACTGCTCTTTGATTTAATTTGACCTCTTTTAGATCAATCACATCATGTAACTGGAATTGTGTCTGCGAAGTTCAGCAACGCTAATCCGATTTGCAATATTACACATCACTGGATTATGTCCTGTCACAATCTGATCATCAGCGCTATTTAATTGAAATGCCGGACAAAAACTTTATAATCTATTTAAATATATATGCACAAATATACATGTATGTATGTGTGTATTTAATTTTGGGATAGATTCAACATTTTATTTTTCGTCGTATGTTTTTCTGCACCATAATCTGCCTAACTTTTCGGCACTAGCGGCTTGATAAAACTGCCCTCGACTTCACATATCTAACAAACTTTTTCATGTCCCAGAGGTTCAATGCACACGGATGTTATAAAACTAAAGTTCTAAACTTTGACTTTTCTCTTGGAACGCAGAAAAGGTAACTTGTGTGGCAAAAATTGTTGCAAAAAATAAACAATAACAACAATTCCTGGCGGCAATGTTGACATGACCAGTGAAATCATTGACTCCAAAATAAAAACCGAACGGAAGTTTTGTTATGTTTTTAGTTGTATCTCAATTTTATTGTATAACTGTTGTTTTTATCCGCCACACTATAACGTAAAGTTGGGCATATTGAATAGCTGCATGATTTTGTCAATGAATAAGTTGATACAGAACAGCGTGTGTGAAATAGTAATATACGCTCCACAACAATGAGCTTTGGTACCGGCTACCAGATACAGCTCAGAAATAAGTGCCTAAAATTTTGTAAAAATCGGTTTAGATTTGGATATAGCTCCCACACATAACTTTATCCGATTTTAAATTTATTGTACACCAATGCACCAAATATCAGCCCAAATAATGCACCTCCGACCGAATGTAGCCTAGAAGCAAGTTCTTCAAATTTTGGTGAAAATTTGTTCAGATATAGCTATAGCTCTTCTCTATATGTTTCATCCGATTTGTGGTTAAAGTCCCTCACATGGAAATATCTCTCTGTCATTTAAAAACCAATCGTCCGACAGCTGTTAAAATTATTCCAGGGACAGCATTTTGGTGAGAATTTTCCAGAAAAAAAGTTATTCGTGATGGAATTCAATCGTGATAATGTGATTTCTTTATAATTGGCTGGAAAACCACAAGTGGCTATCGTTAGAGCACTCCAGCATTTAAATGTGAATAAATCTTTTGGGTCTCGTACTATCGCTCGTTACCGTTATACTGGTAGGGTAGCCCGTCAGCGTCAAGGAAGTGGACGGAAGAAAACAGCAACATCAGCAGAAATGGTTCGAAAAATAAAGAAGCGACTTGATCGAAACCCGCGTCGCAGTGGCCAAAAATGGCTCGTGAACTGAACATATCGCAGTATTCTATTCGCGTTTACTTGCCAAAGAGGTCAACTTAAAATGTGCACCTTCGGTTGGCCACCAGAACTCAAGCGCCGGCCATGGTGATGGTGTGGGCCGCCATAACAGCCGATGTTCGCTCTCCGCTCGTATTAATTGACCGTGGCATCAGAATAAATGCCGAATATTATCGCGAAAATATTCTGGAGGGTGTATTAAAGCCTTGGGCACACAAATATTTAGGCCGCAGACTTTTGGAAATTCCAACAGGACTAGGCACCATCGCACTCATGCACGCGCCACCCAAGAATGGTTACAAAATGATGTTCCTCGCTTCATTTCCGCGCACAATGGCCAACAAAATCTCCGGACACCAATCCGTTGTACTATTGTGTCTCGAGTATTTTGGAAATCAAGGTTGGCACTAAAAAATACCCAAGTGTCGATCACCACCTCAAGCAAGCGCTTCGCCGGGAATGCGCCGAAATACCGCAAAGCAACATTCTGACAGCGTGTGACGGTTTTATTGGCCGTTTGAAGGCCATATTTCGTGCCAAAGGTGACCAATTCGAACAAATCTAAACTTATTCTAAAATTTGAAGCTATTTCCGACATTTTTTGCTTTCATTCAATAAAATTAAAAAAAGAAAAAATTATGGCGTTTGTCATTGTTGCAGGATATAAAAATCACCTTCTATAGCCCATTTTCAATACCGAAAGTTCTGCAGACCATACACACATTTGAGTAAAATTTTATCAGCGTAATTCAATTCGTTCGGAACCTAATTCAATTCGTGGGGACATCGTTATATCGACATACAATGTTCTGCAGATCAAGAACAATAGACTTTGTGGCGTCTAGAATGCATGTTTCGAGGTGTTACAAACGGAAAGACGAACTTAATACTCCCTCCATACTATGGTGCAGAATATAATTACAGAGTTGAGTCTTAATATTTGTTCTTTGTCTAATACCACGATCGGTCATCTTAGGGCCCATTTATCCACATTCACTTCAAATTCCTTTATTTCGAAACACAACTATACAAACGCAAAACATTACCCCCTGTGGATTGTATTACATGTTCATTGTGCTGGGGAAACATTAAAGCAACAACATACCACCACTAGAATTTTTATGCTCTCACAGACAATCTCCAAAATTACGAAACAATTTAAACAATGATGAAATACCAAAAAAAAAAGAAAAAAACGAAAACTGACAAAAAACGTACTTCCCCCTCTTAGCGAGAAAATGTGCACAACTTGCAAATTGTAATCCATCATGAACGTGAAAGTACGCACACAAACACACGCCAACACCACCGAAAGTAGATTTACATTTACAGGTAAAAACTAATAAAGTTTCAACATCCCTCCCCCTAACTACCACGAGAGCAGCAGAAAAACACAGATATATTCAGAATTTCCAAAAGAAAAAAAATCATTAAATAAAACAACTTTTAACCTCATAAACTTTTAATTTCAATGCTCTGGAGCAGCGTTTTAACATTGGAGCTATTACTAGCACCGACAGCGTTGCTTGCTGTACCTGTAATCCATATGGAAAAGAAGTTCGCCCAAAGAAATGAGAATATTTTTAAAAACATACAGCAGATGACTTTCCTTGAATTTGAACAGACACAGCCGGACGCACGTCCACGTTTAAGATTGCTGAAGAGAAATGACCAAGAAAGTTTTTGTGGACTTTTGTTAAGTGCAACTTAATATGGGGAACAGTGGAAGTAAATTCCAAATAAAAAGTGAAATAAAATGGATCTATGAACAAAGCGAAGAGATAACTTTCCATGAAATAGACACGTCGTCCCAAAGTTCACGACAAATAAAAATGATGAAATACTATTCTGAACCGATATAAATGTGTACATTATGGTTATGACTTTCTAACCTTCTTTTTCAAAAACGGTTTCCTGCATCACGATTGAGTGAACATTTTTCTGTTAATGATTCTAATATTTTAATTTAAATATTAAAAAGCACAGAAACTTTTATTTGTTTAATTATATGAATCATAAACACAAAAAGAAGAAATTCGCATGAACATCGAAAAAACAGGTCATTGATCCTTGAAATCGGTGAATAACTTTCGTTTTTTTTTTTTGTTGTTGCTTTTTTTAATTGTAAGGTCCGCTACTCCTTATGCAGACAACGGAATTTATTGTTCCGTTTCAGAAACAGAAAGAAAAGTCAAAAGTCGAGCGTATATATTTAGTAGAGCTCACGTAACAAGATAATTTATTTGATGTAGATTATACTACTATATTATATCAACATTTGGCAGTAGAGCAGTTTTAACTTGATTTCAGAGGGAACCAATATATGGGAGCATTTTCGATTCTGAATCGATTTTCACTAAATTTGACGGAGATATTTTTATCTTATATACCAAATAACATTGCTATCTAATGTATGATACCACTTTGAAAAGGATTACAAATTTTCAAATAGAAATGTACATCTCGAAATTCACTCCATTTGGGCTGTTATTAGACATTATTTGCACAATAAACCTCAAATCGGATTAGGGATATATATAAGAGCTATATCTAAATCAGATCCGATTATAACCAATTTCAATAGGGTTCGTCCTTGGGCCAAACAAATATTGCTTGGAAAATTTCAGCTCAATCGGATAATGAATGCGACGTGCATTTTGTTCACAAGGGTACATGGATCATGGATCATTGACTCAGAAAGTAATTCTATGAAGATCCTCAAAAGTGATTCTATGAAGATCCTCGCTTTCTTCTCCATGTTACAAACAAATGCACAAAGACATACTACCCTTACCCCTATGTGGTGTAGGATAAAATAAGTCACAACAACACGGCCACAGAAAATCTACAGAACGTTCGATGACAGCAGTATCCGCATTCGTTGGTCGCTTAGTGAACAATTATGTTTTCGACTCATAAGAGGAATAAATCGCATTAACTTCGCATGGCCGGTAACATATAGTGTTCGGTTTGGGCTTTCATGAGGAGGCTTGCTATTGCAGGGAGTTTGCTAAAGGATAGTTAATGATTTTCTAAATCAATCTCTCTCCTCTGGCTAATAAAATCATAATCTGAGAATTCTTTTTTCAAAACTTGCTCGCATTAAGGTGAGTGGACTGAAATTCATTTACACATGGGCTTCGCTGTTCCATATCATAGCCCAAATATTGGTAGTAGAGATAGTCAATAACTGTAGTGCTAGGTAGAATAGTTTGCTAGACATTGTAGAGGAACGAGTTTCAATCCACCTGCAAATGCCTAAACATCCGCTCCCTAACCCAAACGAGCCCGATCCATCTACGGAGGGTTAGACCTCTGCTCTAGACCATATCCACAGCGAGTTGACGAAAAACACAATACCTTCAATTCCCGAAATCCATATTCTATATTCATCTTATCGTATTTCTGTTAATATCTTAAAAATACCGATTGCCTATACGACGACGTGGTCCTGCATAGGCAACTTTTGTCATAAGTTATTACAATATTTAAATGCGAAACTTGAAGAAAAATGTGTTTATAATGTAGCTAAAATTATCAAAATACCGAATTCCGTTGGTACCGTTATATGGGGGCTATACCAAAACGTGGACCTGCACAGACAATTATTTGTCATGGGATGAAGCATCCATTACAAACTTCGCATGCGAAATTTGAAACAATTCCGGTAAATAATGTCGCTAAAATCATCAAAATACCGAATAGCGGGGGGTACGGTAAATGGGGGCTATATGAAGACGTGGACCTACATGACTCATTTTCTGTTTTATGCTGCAGTATATATTACGAACAAATACCAAATTTGGAACGATTCCGTTAAATAATGTCGCTAAAATCATCAAAATAACGAATATCGGGGGGTAACGTTATATGGGGGCTATATGAAGACGTGGACCTACACGGCTCATTTTTTCATGTAGGATGTAGTATCCATTACGAACTTCAAATAACAAAATTGAAACGATTGCGGTAAGTAATGTCGCTAAAATCATCAAAATACCAAATATCAGGAGGTATATGTGGGCTATATGATAACTTGGACCTACATGGCTCATTTACGAACTTAACCTGCCTACTGGCAAAATATACATGTGTGCAAAATTTTAGCCTTCTATCTCAATTTGTTCGAAAGATAGCGTGATTACAACAGACAGACGGACATGGCTAAAACGTCTTAGAATTTTACGCTGATCAAGAATATATATACTTTGTTGGGTCTGACAAGAGTATTTCGAGGAATTACAAACGGAATGACAAAATTAATATACCCTCCATAGTATGGTGGAGGGTATAATAATCAATAAAACACCCGGCTTTTACCCCAAAAAAGGGAGAAATCTAATCTCCTTATTTCATAAGGATTAGTGGGTCCTTATGGAGACCCGGGGATCAGCTGAGCTTATCCCGACGAGAAATGCTCTTTACAGTTGCATCATGGAACCGCACTTCTTTAAAGATGCTGTGAGAGTATATTAAGTTAGTCATTCCTCGAAATATCCATTTTAGACCCCTCAAAGTGCATATAGGGTATGTGTGCCTAAGTTCGGCATGTCCCAGTAGTCGGCACTTTTTATTTTTAAGCCCAAATAAATGAAACTATTATAACTAAATATATTTTGTTTACTTCAAATTTACTGTCAGCTATCTTTGCGTACAATTTCGCTAAGAAGAGATGATTTATTCTAATAAAAATTAATTTTTTTTCTGTGAAGGTCCTCAGCAATCCATATTCTTAAGAAAAGTACAATAAAGACGTCGAATCAGTTTAACTAAACAATAATATTATATTTTAATGAATTAATTTATTATTATTATTAATTATTCTTACAAAAAAATTTGGTATGCCGACTGTTGGAACATGCCATACCGACAATTCGCAAGTGGTGCCGACTACTGGCACAAAAGCATTGTTTTAATAAAACTACAAATTTATGAAATTTAATAAAAACTTATTAAAACTTTATTTATTATTGCAAAAACTATACAAAATTTCGAATCTGAATAAATTATCTTTGTAATAATTGGAAAGTTTCACTCAGAATTGTGAGCGATTAAAAATGCGAAAATCCTAAAAGTGCCGACTACTGGTACACTTACCCTATTCCTATTCACCATAAAATTTTGTGTCGATTTTGAAGACTACCTGCCTGCCCTCTCGTCTGTGGAAATCACTCTAGCTCCCGTATGAAAAGAAAAAGATTGAAAAATAGTTACTGAGATTTATTTTAAATCCTCATGATCTATAGTATTGAAAATGGGCCTGATAGGTTAAATTTTTGGTATATCCACTCTAACTAGATATATCCACAGATTTAAGGTTATGGGTGTTTTAGTCACAATTTTAAACCGAATTTGCCTGCAGCTTCCAGTTTTGGTATATTTCCCCTACTTTTATGATTTCAGCCAAATATTTTGCCGGAATTTGTGGTACTTAAAGTTCGCAAGTGGGTACTACTACCTACGACAGAAAATTGCCTATAACTATACCTCTAGATATTCGGAATTTTAACGATTTTAATCTCATTTTTAGCGGAATTGTTATACCCTCCTATGGAGGGTATATTAACTTTGTCATTCCAATTTTAACTCCTCTAAATACTCATGCCAAACCCAACAAAGTATATATATTTTTGATCAGCGTAAAATTCTAAGTCGATTTAGCGATGTCCGTCTATTGTCTGTATTGTGTCACGCTATTTTTCGAACGAATTGAGATAGAAGGCTAACATTTTGCATACATGTTTATTTTTGCAGTAGGCATGTAGGCATGGGCCATGTAGGACCACGTTTTCATATAGCCCCCATATAACGGTACCTCCCGATATTCGGTATTTCGATGATCTTAGCGACATTATTCATCGGAATTGTTTCAAATTTGGTACTTGAAGTTCGACATGGATACTGCAGCCTAAGACAGAAAATTGTCTGTGCAGGTCCACGTCTTCGTATAGCCCCCTCCCTCCCTATATTCGGTATTTTTACGAGTTTAGGTACAATATCCAACGAAATTGTTTGAGATGTCGTATTTGAAGTTCGTAATGGATGCTACAGCCTATGGCAGAGAATTGTCTATGCTGGTCTAGGTCTTCGCACGGCTCCGATATAACGGTACCTCCCTATATACGATATTTGGATGATTTTAGGTACATTATTCACCGTTTATTTCAAGTTTCGAATTTGAATAGTGTAATGGCTTATGACAAACAATGCCTATGTAGGTCCACGTCGTATAGACCCCAATATAACGGCTATATTCGATATTTTTAATACATTAACAGAATTTTTTAAGGCTCTTATTTTTTGAAAATTTCGAAATTCGTTCCAAATGGCCGAACTTACTGCTTCTTAACTTGTTGTTAATTAATATTTGGAGTTCGCAATAGGTATTACTTTCTACGGCAGAAAATTGGCTGCATAGGTTTATATAGACCCTCATTCCACTCAAAATATTGGGATGTGTGAAATTTAAAGAGAATCGGATGTTTATTTCGCAATTTATAATAGTCAAAATTATTAAAAATGTTGACCCTTTGTGTGCGAGGTATTTTCGCAACTCACACAGCTCTGATACAAAAATTGGGAATCCTCAAAATTGAATGGTCCCTTTTTGTTTTACACGGTAAATTATTTTTTGTGATAATGAAGAAGGAGTGGGCCGATATTGTGCATCTTCGAACTCGATCTAAGTTTGAAAGTAATATTACGATGTACCAAGTTTTTTTATGAAGTCGCATACTGCCTTCGAGAGTTTTAGTGCGTACCACCCAGAAAGACAGACAGACATACGGTGGGACGGACAGTTGCACACCCCAAGGTAGATTTGGACCAACGGGTCCTAGGGTCTAAACAGTTATTTTAATGAAGCACGTTTTGGCTGTATCAATTGATATAAATCCTCCGTAACCATATCTATGAGGTTATGAAAGGGCCAACATCTATATAATGGTATTTTATGATATTTAGTATTTTTCCGATTTTCATAAAAAATTTAACAAAATTACTCCAAAATTGGTATTTAGAATCGTTAAACCCTCATATAGGTACAGTTATATGAGGTATATTTGGGGATATGAGGATAATTTGGAGGCATTTGACATCTGATTTCTTTTATATTTTGCAAATTCCTTCCCTACGGCGGAGGATATTAAAAGTTCGGCCCGGTCGAACTTAGCTGCATTTATAATTGTTTTTCTTTCAAAACTTTGAGCTTTTATGGGAATGCTACTAGAGATATTGGGCTGATACATTTAATTTGTAATGAAATCGTTATTATTATTAAAATTTTGACCTATTGCGATAGAGGTACACTAAAGGGGGCGTGTGTTTTTCATTTTTGAATCTTAAGTCTGATATACATTTTACGAAAAAACCAATTTGATATATATAGCATACTTCCACCGCTTAATATGAGATTGGTATTTCTGCAAAAAAATTGAACTATTATAGATGATGTACCAGAACTCGATCTAAGCTTCATACAAACAATGCGATGTTGCAGGTTTGGCTCAAATTGCAGATTTGGCTCACTTTACTCTCACTGGTTCGGTATTTTGAGGACTTCAGTCACAAAAAAATGAAATGTTGGGTTCGCACAGAAAAAATCTCACTTTTATCATAAGAAATGTGTAGTGTGGGTCAGTGTCCATGTAGATGCACCATTAAGTACCTTCAGATTTTTGGCATGCTGAATGTTTTACCCATAATTTCAACGAATTGATTGTAATTAGGCATCATAAGTGCACGTGGAAATGAGCCATGTAGGTCCACGTTTTCATATAGCCCCCATATAACGGTACCTCCCGAAATTCGGTACTTTGATGATTTTAGCGACATTATTCACAGGAATTGTTTCAACTTTGGTATTTGAAGTTCGAAATGGATACTACAGCCTATTACAGAAAATTATCTGGGCAGGTCCACGTCTTCGTATAGTCAACATATAACGGCACCTCCCGATATTCGGTATTGTGATGATTTTAGCGACATTATTCACCGGAATTGTTTTAAATTTGGTATTTGAAGTTCGTAATGAATACTACAGCATAAGGCAGAAATTTGTCGGTGCAGGTCCACGTCTTCGTATAGCCCCCATATAACGGTATCTTTCGATTTTCGGTATTTTGATGATTTTAGCGACATAATTCACCGGAATTGTTTCAAATTTATTTGAGATTCGTAATAGATACTACAGCCCATGACAGAAAATTGTCTGTGCAGGTCCACGTCTTCGTATAGCCCCCATATAACGGTACTTCCTAAAAGTCGGTATTTTGATTATTTTAGCGTCATGATTTATCGGATTTGTTTAATTAATTACGTATTTAGAGTTTAGGAACTGCAGTCTGTGAAAGAAAATTGCCTATGCAGGTCCCGGTCTTCGTATAGGCCTCATATATCAGTGCCTCCTATATTCGGTATTTTGACGAGTTTAGGTACAATACCCACCGAAATTGTTTGAGATATCGTATTTGACGTTAGTAATGGATGCTATAGCCTGTGCAGAAAATTGTCTATGCTGGTCCAGGTATTCGCACAGCTCCGATTTAACGGTACCTCCCTATATTCGATATTTTGATGATTTTAGCTACATTATTCAGCGTTTATTTCAAGTTTCGAATTTGAATATGGCAATGACTAATGGCAAACAATGCCTATGAAGGTCCACGTCGTATAGACCCCAATATAACAACTATATTCGGTATTTTTAAAATTTTAACACAATTTTTTAAGAATTTTATTTTTTGAAAATTTCCAAATTCGTTCCAAATGGTGGAGGGTATTCAAAGTTCGGCCCGGCCGAACTTACTGCTTTTTAACTTGTTAATTTTAAAAATTTTGTATATTAATTTACCCATAGTGCATGATGTAAAAAAATGCTGTCGAACTTAATTTTATTTGAATAGTGAAACTTAAATTACGTCTTTGTACATCTTTATTTTGAAGTGTATTTGACCACTGTCTTTTTTTTAGCATCCTCCAAAAGATAGCTTATGATTGGTCGAACAATAAAGGGAAGCATGGTCACAGGAACGCATTAGCAGCGCTGCAGCCAC
Source organism: Musca domestica (assembly GCF_030504385.1). NCBI lineage: Eukaryota > Metazoa > Arthropoda > Insecta > Diptera > Muscidae > Musca > Musca domestica. The sequence goes on along the minus strand of NW_026712418.1, from coordinate 455,929 downwards.
AATAAAACGAAATAAACGAAATGGGCCTAAATCTCCCACTGCTCAAAACGCACCCACACACTCACAGCAAATAAAGAATACCGAAAAATACGAGCAACAATTTAAGTAAGTACGAAAAGAAACCATAAAAAAAGAGTCATAAAGAAAAAGAAAACTTTTGGTTGTTAAACAAAACGCCATTCGGAAATTGATGCCTGCCCAAGGATTAACTTCTGAGTCTATCCGCCGGCAATGGAGTGGTTACAAAATATCTAAGTCGTATTCTTCTTTTTTTTTTTTGGTTTAGACGAGTCCGGGTCTTAGTGGTGTTGATGGCGGTGGTGCTGGTGGTTTTAACTTCGATTAAGTTTCATTACTTTAATAACAACTTTACACCACTCATCATCAGTTTCGTAAAATGGAAAAAGGAGGAAAAGTTTTATTACCAAAAAAAAAAAAAAAAAGGAAACACAGAATTAAACGAATTATTTCAACTGATGTAAAAATGAGGAATTACCAAGCACGTTAAAATTATACTAGTAACTGTTGCCGTTTTAATCTCATTGACCTTAGCGGGGTTTGCCATTGAAAGCGTTTATGATGCTATGTTAAAATTGAAAGTATAATGTAAATTTTAAATGAAACCTATTCAGAAAACAGACAGAATTAGAAACAAGTACTCGTAGTGCTTGGCATGTGCCAAATTGCCAAGAAAAAATTCTTCAAATTAACTGGAACTACGGCGAATTGTATTATGTCGTCGTACATGATGTAACTGCGAAATTTGACACTATTATACTGTGTTTCGGATAAAAGGTATTAAAAATAGGTTTCATAGGTTCACATTCGGTAATAAATCCTAAATAACCCCACTGCCTATTTTGGTATATTAAATATTTTTTAACAGAATCAGATGAATATTAACATTTCGTTTCGGCACTTTCCAATTTTTTGTAGAATGAACGTTTTTTGAACACTATCAACCAAATAAACAAAAACTTGACAAAGTCAAACGCCATAATTTTTACCTTTTTTAAGTTTTATTGAATAAAAGCAGGAAATGTCAGAAATAGCATCAAATTTTAGAATAAGTTTAGATTTGTTCGAATTGGTCACCTTTGACATGAATTATGACCTTCAAACGGCCAATGACACCATCACACACTGTCCCAATGTTGCTCTGCGGTTTTTTGGCCCATTTCCGGCGAAACGCTTGCTTGGGGTGATCGAAACTTTGGTTTTTTTAGTGCCAACCTTGCTTTCCAAAATACTCCAGACACAATAATCCAACGGACTGGTATCCGGAGATTTCGGTGGCCGTTGTGGGCTGGAAATGAAGCGAGAAACCTCATTTTGTAACCATTCTTGGGTGGCGCGTGCTGAGTGCGATGGTGCTGAGTCCTGTTGGAATGTCCAAGGTCTGCGGTCAAAATGTTTGCGTTCCCAAGGCTTTAATACACCCTCCAAAATATTTTCGCGATAATATTCGGCATTTATTCTGATGCCACAGTCAATTAATACAAGCGGAGAGCGACCATCGACTGTTATGACGTCCCACACCATCACCATGGCCGGCGCTTGAGTTCTGGTGGCCAACCGAAAGTGCACATTTTCAGTTGACCTCTTTGGCAAGTAAACACCACCATTTTGTTGTTTAAAAACTGCTGGACAGCGAATGTTTTTTTATGAGAAAAAACCAAATTCGGCAGTTCACCACTTTCGGCCAAAGGAAGCAACTCTTTACCTCTTTTGAGTCTATTTTCTTGCTGTAGCGGGCTAAGTTCTTGCACTTTTTGGAATATCAATGGCTTTACCCGGAGCTCATTTTTCAATATTTGCCAAATGGAATATTGTGATATGTTCAGCTCACAAACCATTTTTCGGCCACTACGACGAGGGTTTCGATCAGGTCGCTTCTTTACTTTTCGAACCATTTCTGCTGATGTTGCCACTTGTGGTTTTTAGCCAAATATAAATAAATCACACTATCACGCTTGAAATCCATCACGAATAACTTTTTTTCTGGAGTATTCTCACCAAAATGCTTTTGTACGCTTGTAAACAATATAATAAGCTGTCACTGGAATAATGTTAATAGCTGTCAGACGAGTGGCTTAGAAATAACAGCATTCTGAAGTTGGTTGCAGTTTTTTCATCTCACCCTGTATATTAATTGAGATTCCTCCGGTTTTGGTAGTTCACTGAGTGTATGTTCAGCAGTCGATGGCTAGTCCTTTGTAGATGGATAGGGACTCAGTGGGGTTCAGCAGCTCGCTAAAGGTAGGTTCTGGTAGTCTACAATTGCTAGGAAACTATTCTAGGTAGCACTTATACTACCTCTACTCCACTACCAATATTTGAGTATACGGAACAGCAAGCCGAACCTTCTGCAGAACTACTAGCCAAAGCCCCTGTGTAAATAAATTAGCGGCCACTCAACTTAATGAGAGCCAGTCTTGGAAATGGCATTTCAAGCTAACAATGATTTAAAAAATCGCTATCCTTTGGCAAGGCAGCTGCAGTGGCAAGCTTCCTAATCGAATTCCAACCGACAATTTGTTGTCATCAGTTTTTTTTCGTAGACATTCCAGAATATGACCTTTTGTTAAAAAAAGGTAAGAAGGAAAGGTCAAAAGTCTGCCGAGCCGACTATATGATACCCTACACCAGTATGCGCATTTATTAGAGCTTCCGTAACAAAAAAAATCAAATAACATTGCTGTATAGAGATAGGACTTCGGTAAGGATTATATTAAAAATATGTATTCCGGACCGAGTTTCACCAAGTGCTAAAATACGGTTGAATATATAAAAAACTCTATTTAAATCAGATGAAGATGTATATCGAAGCCACATAAAAATCTGGACAGATCTCAATAAAATTTTGGAGTGGTATTTCGAGAAGTATCTGATGTTCGGTATTAAACAAAATTGTTGTGGAGTGCATATTACGCATGCTGGGGCTTAAACACTAAGTCAGATGAAACATAGATATATATATGGGACCTGCAGCTATATCTGAACCGATTTTCGCCAAAATTTGAAGTACTTGCTTCTAGGCTGAATTCCGTCGGAAGTGCCAAAATTCAGTCCATTTGGTGCAGAAAACAAAAAATTGCTGCACAACACAACCACAATAACGGATAAATATATATATCCTAATCAGATCCGATCTCGATAAGATTTGAAAGAGGTTTTAAAGATCCTGAAGTTATCTGGTACTAAATATCTTTCTTGTGGAGTGCATATTACTCATGTGAAAGATTTAAACCCCCACATCACATGAAACATATATATGAGAGCTTAGGTATATCTGAACCGATTTTCTCCAAATTTGATGTACTTCCTTCTAAACTGAATTCGGTGGCATGTGCCAAAATTTCAGCTGATATTAGGCATTTGGTGCACAATTAACCCAAAATCGGTTGAAGATATATGTGGAAGCTATATCTAAATTTGAACCGATTATCACCAATTTCAATAGGGTTCGTCCTTGAGCCAAACAAATATTGTTTGGAAAATTTCGTCTCAAACGGATAGTAAATGTGACCTGCATTTTGTTCGCAAGAATACAGACGGTCGGAATTACATGCATAAATCGACTCAGAAAGTGATTCTATGACCATCCTCATAAATAATTATGGGTCTATCTTGCTTCCTTCTCCATATTACAAACAAATGCAGAAAGACATAATACCCTTGTGGTGTAGGGTATAAAAACAGCATTCAAGCCGTACCACATCTTGTAAAAACCATGACATATTTTTGTAAAAAAATTAGTCCCGAATTACATGATTTCACAATTCAAATTTTTCCTTGACATGAAACATTTTGTAAGAAAATAAATAGTTTTCCAATTTACGATGACCGGTATATATATAACTTTAAGTTGTGCTGGAATTCTGCTGTCCATCATACTCAGTTTATCAATCTACCTCAATGCTAGTCATCATCATTCGGTATGGTATGAATCACCACATACCTGCTTCATCAGTATATTGATGTTGGTTATCTCATTTCTCGTGTCATTGAATGATTGAAGACAAGCCACCAGGTTATATATGCCTTGTTTTTCTATCAGTTTCTTTATTTTCCCATTGGGTCAGGTCAAACTTCCTTGTTTGTTTGTTTGGTTGGTTTTATGTTGGTATGTTTGATTATTCAAGTTTTGCGAATTTCATCCTCACCAAACAACAAAATATGTTATTTTTGCCTCTTTTTGTTCTCCCTTGTGATATCTAAGACGATTATTGATGAAAAGTTTTCCTCTTGTTTTTCCTCCCACCCTGCTTCACACATTTCATATGCGAAAGTTTTTGGTCCATTGCCGACAGTCATCAATCTATGTTTATGTGTTGGCACTTGGAGAAATTTGATAAGAATCTTTTTTTTTGGGTGTTTCTTCTTCGGTTTTTTTTGTGGCATACAAAGGGGAATTCAATAAATGCAAATATTTAAACTTCAATGTCTTGGCCCAGTTTACTCCTCCTGTTTTGTAGCATTATTCATATCATCCTCAGATGTTTTGCTTATTTATGAGCTGTGTATTGTTTTATGGTTGTTGTTCTTCTTGTTGTTTTTTTTTATCAGTTTTAATGTATGTTTTTATGTCAATGATGATCTTAAATTCATAATAGCAGAAGGAACACATATTTAAATCGATAAGATATTCTCTTTTTTTGAAAGGTTTTTTTGGCAATTTTTATTTTATGATGCCAGAGTTCATCAAATGGGTGTTTCTATCTCAAGCTACATATCTATTACATATTGAGATGCCATATTGTTGCCATATATGTTTTATTATATTGACAAAGTGTTTCTAGATAGCAAAGGCTTTTATGGTTTCAGAACATAATTGTCAAAAACTCCGATTTTACGTAAAAATCCTTGTAGCTAAAATTTTTGATGGGTTTGAAGCCTGACCAGGAAGGCATGGGCAACATTTTTATTTTCACAATTATACCACCCACTTGGATAGGTGGGTATATTAAATTTGTCATTCCGTTTGTAACACCTCCAAATATTCGTCGGAGTCACCATAAAGTACATATATACCTGATCACTATAAAATTCTTAGTTGATTTAACGATGTCCGTTTAAATTAGGTTATAGACCACGAATAGTATATATAATGATTGGTATTGAAAATATCGGTCCACGTTTTCGTATGGCCCCATAAATCGGCATCTTTCGATATTCGGTATTTTGATGATATTTTCCAAATTTTTCCAAGGCATTGCTCCAATTGTTGGTTTTATACCCTACACCACATAGTGGTAAGGGTATTATGTCTTTGTGCATTTGTTTGTAACATGGAGAAGGAAGCGAGATAGACCCGTAGTTACTTTTGAGGATTTCCATAGAATCACTTTCTGAGTTGATTTATGCATGTCAGTCAGTCCGTCTGTCCATATATTCTTGTGAACAAAATGCAGGTCGCATTTATTATCCGATTGAGATGAAATTTTGCACAAATCATTGTTTGAACGAACTTTTTGAAATTGGAGATAATCGGCAAAAAAATAGATAAAGCTCCCATATATATCTTCGTCCGATTTGCCATTTATTGTGCACCAAACGTGTAATATCAACCCGAATAGTATGGACCAAATTAGGCCTGAAAATAAGTATGCCAAATTTGATCGAAATCGGTTCAGATATAGCTATAGCTCCTATATATATTGTTCATCCGATTTGTTATTTTTGTCCTCCGTAGCCGTAATATGCACTCTGTAAAAACAATATTTGGGGAAATATATCAAATGCAGCTCAGAAATACCCTCTCTAAATATTATCGAGATCGGTTCAGATTTGGAAATAGCTCCCATATATAACTTCGTCCGATTTACCTTTTATTGTGCACCAAACGTCTAATATTTTCCTAAATGGGATGGAATTTGGCACATACGACCGAATTGAGTCTAGAAGGTAGTATGCCAAATTTGGTGCAGTTCGGTTCATATATTGTTCATCCGATTTGTTGTATTTGTTACCCACAGCCGTAATATGCACTCCGTAACAACGATATTCAGGGATTTATATCAAATACATCTCAGGAATATCTTTGCAAATTTTATCGAGATCGGTTCAAATACAAATGCTTCGGCATATTTAGTTCTTTGAACTTTAAATTGTTATTATAATCATAGCGTGTATGATTGAATTCTCCCATAAAAACTTTTAATTGTTATGCGGAGCTCTACTAAATTAGCAAAGTGGTGTAGGGTATCATAGAGTCGGCCCCGCCCGTTTTTAGGCCTTTCTTTACAGGTTAAAGTTTATAAAGGATTTTACCTCTTGTGGCAGAACACCGCCATTATTTGTCCAGTTTATATTTCGGCTCATATGGCTCCCATATATATTTCGGCAGATTTGATGCACCAAACACGCTATATATGACCAAGTTCAAATATGTATCGAATTTGAAACGAACTTTGTCGAGAATTCGATATAGCTCTCATAGATACTATTTTCGTCCAAACGCGAGTGTTATCGTGTGCATCAGCCAGACAGGCAGACGAACGAACGGACATCCTTAGATGGACTCCAAATTATCTGAAACGAATTTGGTTCAAAGACACCCTCTGCAACCATATGACTGAGGGTATAATAAATAAGAAAGCAGCTAAGTTCGGCCGGGCCACACTTTTTATTAAGTACAACGCAACTTGAAACAATTCCGGTGAATAATATCGCTAATATCATCAAAATGACGAATAAAGGGAGATGGGGGAAAATATCTGGGCTATATGAAGACATCGACCCAGATAGAAAATTTTTTGTCATCGGCCCATTACCAGCTCTAAATACGAAATTTGCAACAATTCCGGTAAAAAATTCATTCTTTATCCAATACCTGGAAGTAGAGTTGTATGGGGGCTTAGCGATATAGTGTACTGATTTAGCCCATCTTTGAACTTGACCTGCCTACAGACAGACAGACTGACATGTGCAAAATTTTAGCTACCTATCTTAATTCGTTTTGACTCTAGATGCTGATCTCTTCCAGGGGTAAAGCCCTAAAAAGGAAATATTTGCGTTAATTTTCAGGCAATTACATTGCAAATTTTGGCTTCAATCATCGGAATATTGGGGGGAGGGTTACCGTCATATAGGAGATATATGAAATCGTGGACCTATATAGACAATTCTCGTCCAGAGGGTTAAGTACTCAGAAGGAACTCCTGGTGTGGATTTCAGGCAATTACATTAAAAAATTTGGCTTCTATCATCAGAATACCGATGTCGATTATACGATGTCGTGGACCTTATACACGATTCTCTTCCACGGGTAAAGTACTCACAAAGAACTTCTTGTGTAGAATTTCGGACAATTCCATTGAAAAATGGCTAAAATCATCAAATACCGAATAACAGCGGTACCGTTAAATCGTTTTGACTCCAGACGGACTGACGGACAGAGCTAAATCATCTTCGAATTTTACGCTGATCAAAAATACATACTATGTTAGGTCTAAAATTATTATTTCGATGAGTTATAGACCGAATGACGAACTTAATATACCCTCTATACTATGTGTGGTAGATGGTATAAAAATATGGCTAAAATGTAAAGAAATACTTGACATATAGACAATTCTCTTTCAGTGGGTAAAGTGCCTACAAAAAAATCCTCGTGTGGATTTTCAGACTATTCTATCAGAAAATGTGGCTAAAATCATCAAAATACCGAATATCGGGGGTACCGTTATATGGGGGCTATACGATATCGTGGACCTATATAGATAATTATCTGCCAAGAGATAAAGTGCGCTTAGATAACTGCTTTTGTGGATTTTCATACAATTCCATTGAAAATGTGGCTTAGATCATCAAAATACCGGATATCGGGGGTACTGTTATGTGGGGACTATACTATATCTTGGACCGATATAGACCATCTTCGAACTTGACCTGCCTGCAGACAAAAGAGGGATCTGGTCAAAATTTTAGCTTTCTATCTTTATTCGTTTAGCCTGTAGCGTGATTACAACAGACCGACAGACGGTCGGACGGACAGGGCTAAATCGTTTACGCTGATCAAGAATATATATACTTTGTTGGGTCTAAAATGATTATTTCGATGTGTTACAAACGGAATGACGAACTTAATATACCCTCCATACTATGTATAGTGGAGGGTATAAAAATAGACTTAAAAGAGCCAAAGAGTTGCTACGCTAGGCAGAAAGTGGTGAACTGCCAATTTTGGTTTTCTCCGATGAGAAAACATTTCTTGTCCAGCAGTTTGTAAACAAACAAAATGATCGTGTTTACCTGTCAAAGAGGTCATATGAAAATGTGCACCTTCGATTGGCCACCAGAAATCAAGCGCCGGTCGTGGTAATGGTCTGGGCCGCCATAACAGCCGATGGTCGCTCTCCGCTCGTATTAATCGACCTTGGCATCAGAACAAATATTATCGCGAAAATATTTTGGAGGGTGTATTAAAGCCTTGGGAAAGCAAACTTTTCGGCCGCAGACCTTGGACATTCCAACAGGACTCAGCACCATCGCACTCAGCACGCGCCACCCAAGAATGGTTAGAAAATTATGTTCCTCGCTTTATTGCCAACGCCAACAAATCCGTTGGACCATTGTGTCTGAAGTAATTTGGAAAGCAAGGTTGGCACTAAAAATGCCAAAGTGTCGATCACCTTAAGCAAGCGCTTCGCCGGGAATGGCCCAAATTCCTCAAAGCAACATTCGGGCAGCGCGTGACGGTTTCAGTGGCCGTTTGAAGGCCATAATTCGTGCCAAAGATGACCAATTCGAACAAGTCTAAACTTATTTTAAAATTTAATGGTATTTCCGAAATTTATAGTTTTCATTCAATAAAATTTAAAAAATAATGCAAAAATTATGGCGTTTGAATTTGTTGCAGTTTTTTATCTCACCCTGTATATATGGGAGCTATACCCAAATCTAAGGCATTCTTGATAAAATTTGGCAAAGGTATTTCTGAGCTTTATAAGATATCTGGTACCAAATGTCATTGTTGTCGAATGCATATTACTAATGTGAGGGCCTTAAACACCAAATCGGATGAAACATATATATGGGAGCTATAGCTATATTTGATGTACTTGCTTTCTAGATTGAATTCAGTCGGATGTACCAAAATTCACTGGGCTGTATCTGATATCTGGTACCAAAGATCATTGTTGTGGAATGCATATTACTCTTGTGGGGGACTTTAAACTCCCAAATCGGATGAAACATATATTCGGTGGGATGTACCAAAATACAGGACACTTGGACTTATATAAGCTATTTGATGCACAATAAACCCGAAATCCTTTGAAGATATATATGGGACCTATATCCAAATCTGAACCGATCCTGATAAAATTTGGCAGATGTATTTCGGAGCTGTATCTGATATCTGGTAACAAAGATCACTGATGCGGAATGCTTACGCTTTTGAGGAACTTAGAACCCCAAATCGGATGAAACATATATTTAGGAGTTATAGCTATAGCTGAGTCTATTTACGTCATGTTTAAAGTACTGATTTCTAGGATGAATTCAGTCATAATTGCCAAAATTCATTCCATTTGGGCTGATATTTGCCATTTGGTGCACAATAAACCTGATATCGGTTAAAGATATATATCCTAATCTGAATAGATCTCCATAAAATTTGACAGACATTTTTTGGAGCAGTATCTTATGTCAGGTACCAATTATCATTCCTCTGGAGTGCATATTACGCATGTGAGGGACTTAAACCCCTTCCAATAGGTTTCGTCCTTTGGCCAAACAAATACTGTTTGCAAAATTTCATCTCAATCGGTTGATAAATGCTACCTGCATTTTGCTCACAAGGATACATGGACGGACGTACATACGGTCTGACATACATATTGCCATTTTATGAAGATCCTGAAAAGTAATTATGGGTCTATCTCGCTTCCTTCTCCATGTTACAAACAAATGCGACGTAATACCCTTACCACAATGTGCGCACTCTAGATCGACTCTAAATGTCCTGAAACGGATATGGACCAAAGGAACCCAGGATCTAAAACCGTTTTTTCGATGATATACGTTTTGGCCTTATCAAGTTATACATACCCTATATAGCCGTATGGCTAAGGGCATCAAAAATGATGATAAATACAATTAAATAAAGTGGGATTTGTAATTTTTCCATAACTTTACAGGTCTTGACGAGAAAATTTATTTGGATTTGGAGATTATGTTCGACGCTCTCTGGAATAATGTAAAAATTATGAAAATTGTAAAATAAGAAAATATATAAAGTATTCTAGTTTGCACCATTGTTATCTGCCAAGAAAATATACACCCGTTTTAAACGACAACTTTTAAGAAATTCCACGAATTTTCACATGGCAATTTTGCAATATATTTAGAGTGCTTTGCATTAACTCAAACCTATCCACTTACGTTTATCATCGACATCATCCAGCCACCAAAAAAAAATACTGTGGAACACTGGAATATCTTCAACTCCGGCAATGGTAAGAAATGAAATGAACAATTCTAAATTGGCCTCTTCGGTATAGAGTTGATTTAACACCTTTTTGGTGTTGCTAGAAAAACGTCGTGGCATGGCATAGCATAGCACTGCACGGCACGACACGCTACTCAGAAAACAACTCATAAAAATGTCGTAAATTTTCTCTAGCCAAGGTGAATACGTATTTCATTTTCTTTGCCATTTTTCTCTAGGAACAATTTTCTTGTTTTTTTTTTTTTTTTTTCATTCTTGTTTCAGTCATAAACCACGTAGTGCGATTCGTGGCGTTGTTATTCCATTCCGAGTGCATTGTGAGTGTTATGCTGAACAAACATAATTTACTGGTCACCAGAGGTTTTGCCGTAATGAAATCCAAGAAATATTAGTACTACTTGCCTGGCGAAGAATGCGAGGAAATCAAATAAATGCAAAGCAAATGTAATTGATGTCATTACCATGGGATTTTGGAAGTTTCTGGCTCCATGCTTTACCGGGAATCAGCAAAATTAATTTAGAAAATATTTATTTAGCCGATAATCCATAAGTTAGGAGAGGTGAGAAAGAGAGCTCCAAAGTAATATATGCCAGTCATAGGGCATAGGGAATAGAAAAGTTTTCTCCATTTACAATCTGAATGATTAATGAGATTTGTTTGGTTGTTTGTTCGATATGTTATTGGCTGGTAGGTGAAATATCGGGAGTCGATGGGAGTGATGGGATGTTGAAATAATAATATTGGAAGAAATAATAACATAAGTAGCAATAATGGATAATCTAAAGGATCTATGCAAGGAGATGCCACAGAGACGTAAACGAGGTGTATGCGACCAAATTCTGACAATTTTATAAATAATTTATTCATTAATTCTAAAACATATTTCGATCGTATACCTCGTAGAAAATAATATATTCGTATGAGCCTTTTTTCCAACCTTTAAAGTAACTGTTATCCTCCCGTCAGTCGCGCAATTTCTCTTTTTATGCCCTCTACCAAAAAGAGTATGGAGGGTATATTAAGTTCGTCGTTCCGAAATAATCATTTTAGACCCAACAAAGTTTATATATTCTTGATAAGTGTACAATTTTAAGAAGATTTAGCTCTGTCCGTCCGTGCAGGCAGGTCAAGTCCAAGGATGCGCTAAATCGGTTTAAATTATTGTATTGTCTGAAGTGTGCGTAATTTATTACCTGAAAGGGAATTGTCTACATAGGTCCACGATATCATATATCCCCATATAACACTACCTTTTCAATGGAATTGTCTTAAAATCCACAAAAGGAGTTCATTGTGAGTACATTATCCCCTGGAAGAGGATTTTCTTATAATTCCTCGACTTCGTATATCCCCCATATAAAGGTATTCGGTATTTTCATGATTTTAGTTAAATTTTTCAAGGGAATTGTCTCAAAATCCACACAAGGAGTTCCTTCTGAGTACTTTACCCCTGGAAATAGTTGTCTATATAGGTCCACGATATCGTATGTCCCCATATAACGGTACCTCCCGATATTCGGTATTTTCACAATTGCAGCCACATATTTCAATAGAATTGTCTCAAAATCCACACAAAAAGTTTCTTCTGAGAACTTTACCCCTACATATAACGGTATCTCCATGAATTCGGCTTTTGATGATATTAACAACATTATTCACCGGAATTGTTTCAAATTTAATGATATTAGCGACATAATTTAACGGAATTGTCTCAAATTTCGTAATTAGGGTTCTAAATCGGCACTGTAGTCTATAACAAAAAATTATGCAGGTCCAGGTCTTCGTATAGGCCCCATTTAACGGCTTAACGTTTTTATTTTTTCGATGGATTTTTTTAAATTTTTCAGTATCTTTCAAGGGTAGTGGAGGGTATTAAAAGTTCGACCCAGCCGAACTTACGTCGGTTTTTTACTTTTTATACCCTCAGCCATATAGCTAGAGAGGGTATATATCATTTAGTATGGCCTAAACGTGCCTCATCGAAATAACGGTTTAAGACCCTAGGACTATTTGGACCAAATCCGTCTCAGGACATTAAGAGTCGATCTAGCGACGTCCCTCCGTCTGTCTGGCTGGCTGATGCGTACGATAATTCTCGAAGGGAGTATTCGATGTTGTTCAAACTAGGTACATCGTAATATTTTTATCAAGTTTAGCTCGAGTTCAGAGATGGGCAATATCGGAAGCTATATCCAACTCTTAGCCATTTTCGATAATATTTCTATAAGATATCTGGTACCAAATATCATTTTGTGTGGAGTGCATATTACAGATGCGCTATAACTATATTGACTTACTTTCTTCTGGACTGAATTCGGTGGGATGCACTAAAATTCAGGTTATTTGGACTTACATCTACTCCGATTATCACCAATTTCATTAGGTTTCTTTCTTGGATAAAACAAATATTGTTTGGAAAATTTTATCTCAATCGGATAATAAATGCAGCCAGCATTTTGTTCACATAAATACATTGACAGACGGACAGACTGACACGCATAAATCGACTAAGAGAGATAATCAGAAGTAACTATGGACCTATCTCGCTTCCTTCTAAATGTTACAAACAAATTCTACAAGACATAATACCTATGTTCTGTAGGGTATACAAATATTTTACTGCACAGAAATGGAATGGATACTCCGATTTTCTCTATCTTTACAAATCCCAAAAATGGACAATAGCTCCATCAAGTACCTCCCCTCAACAACATTTTGAATAATTATAACTCTTATAAAAATTTTTGTCTTTAATTTATAGGCAACACAGCATTTTTATGAACCCAAGGTCTGGTGTGGAAATATAATATATCGGCCCACTCTTTTTGTTAGCTCCCCCACCAAGGATCAAACTATGGATATCCATGAAGCTCATAAAAGGCGAAATTAACATCCGATTTCATCCAGCCTTGGTACATCTCAACATTCCCATCAACACAAGATCTGTTTTAAAGATGGCAGGGATCGGACAATACCTTCTGGTACCTCCCCCACAAAGGGTCAACATTTTGAAATACAACAAGTAAAACAGCAGTAAGTTCGGCCGGACCGAGCTTTGAATACCCTCCATCATTTAGAACGAATTTGAAAATTTTCGAAAAAGTTAACATTCGCCAAAAATTTTATTAACATTTTAAAAATAACGAATATAGCCGTTATGTTAGGGCCTGTACGACGTGCACCTACATAGGCATTGTTTGTCACAAGCCATTACCATATTCAAATTCGAAACTTGAAATAAACGTTTAATAATGTAGCTAAAATCATCAAAATACCGTACATAGGAGGGTACCATTATATAGGAGCTATACGAAGACCTGGACCTGTATAGACAATTTTCTGTCTCAGGCTGTAGTATTCATTTCGAACTTCAAATGCCAAATATGAAACAATGCCGGTGAATAATGTAGCTAAAATCATCAAAATACCGAATATCGGGAGGTATATATGAAAACGTGGACCTATATGGCCCATTTACGAACTTAACATGTGTGCAATATTTTAGCCTTCTATCTCAATTCGTTCGAAAGATAGCGTGATTACTCCATAGAATGGTGGAGGGTATAAAAACGATTATAAAATCCAAAATAAGCATCCAACTCTCTGCAAATAACACACATGCAAACATTTTTTCTAACACATATATCTGGGAACCTCTTCTGGTACCTCTCCCACAAAGAGTCACAATTTTCAATACTCTTATCTGTCATAACTTGTGAAACATGTCAGAGATTCTTTACAACCTGCTTCATCTAAATATTTCTCTCAACCAGAAGCCTGAGATGAATGTGGAATTTATGATTTCGCATAAAATTGGATAAAAATGTTCGATTTTCTTGTAATTTTGCCCCTACCAATATCTTTATCTGTATTCGGTGAAGTTCGAAAATTGAATGCTTCGGTCGACTATTTCCGCACATTTCTAAAAATGATCACATATCTTATATAAACTGAGGGAAGTAACCAATATAGTCCAAACCTGACACGCCGCAATGTATATATGATATTTATTTATATCCGATAACTTGTTCAATGATATTTTAACGAAAATAAAGTTGTTATGTTGGTTTTGGCTTTTCAGATGTCTGTTTCCTATCAAACCGACCTCGTACATAATATACAAAAGTTGTTCATCTATTTCTAAAATAAAAAAAGTTATAAAATCTTAATTTAGGAAAAGAGTACATGTACTCCAAGGAGGGGCCGGCCCCTCATTACATATCGTTTAACCAACTGTGCACATCAGTTGCCAAAACCGAAATGTCTAAACTTTTTCGCTAAAACTTTGATTGGTTGTCACTCAGCTGGATATCTAATTTGCATTAGAGACCGATATCCAAGTTGAACCACCAGAACATAACCACAAACATATTGTTTTTCCATTAAGGAAACCGAAGACAAATGCTCTTCGCTTGTAGATGGTTCCTATTGTGACAAAGCCAAATATTACATTTTAAATTGCCTATTTCCAGTACCGCACAATACATTTTCTAACTTTCCACCTACATTATTAAAAAAAAAAACAAAATTGAAAATTCGTTTGAACAAAATTTGAGTATTATATTAAAAATAGACAAAATTGAGAATATGTAATATACATGGGGTAGAAGAAAGGGTAATGCCTAAAACCAAGTAACAACCAAAAACAGTGAAAACTTTGTCAGATCTCCACAAACGACACAAAACAATTGAAGTATATTCAAGAAAAAGAAATGCTTAACTTCAGCCAAATAAATTAACATATTTTCTACCGATTAGAAAAATCGATCATATTTTATTTAAAAAGAGGTAAAAAAAACATTAAGATATCGGCCGGACCGAACTTTAAATAACCTGCACTTATGTGAAGAAAACATTTTTATATAAAAGTATCTTTATTTAAACATTCTCCACTTTAAACTATAAATCCGAGTAAGACCGCTTAGATAACGGTGTTAAGCTTTTCAAAAAGCCATAATGTGGTTGAGGCCCTTATATGGGTGCCATGCCAAAATGGGAACCTAAATTTTACACTACAAAATTTTAAACAATTTCATTGCTAAATGTGACTAGGATTATCAAAATACCGAATATCGGTGGGTACCGTTATATGTGCTCTATAGGAAAACGTGGTTAAACGATATGTACATACAATGTTTTACTACCTGAGCTAGAACCCATTACGAACTACAAATGCCAATTTTCAGAAAAATCCGTAAAAAATGGGACCAAACCCACCAAAATAATGGACATCGGGAGGTATGGGGCTATACAAAAATTTGGAAATATATGTACAACGTTCCTCCACTGGAGCTGGAACCTATTACAAACTAAAAATACAATTTTTTTGATAAATCTGTAAAAAAAAGTGTGCCAAAGCTTATAAAAATACCGAATACCGTTATATGGGGGGCTATGCGAAAAGGTTGACCAATCTATCTCATTTTCAATAACGACTATCCTAGACACAATATAAATGGTTGTACCAAATATTGAAGCTCTACGTCAAACAATGTGGGCTGCAACAGGCAGACGGACTTCTTTAAATACAATAAGAATTGCTTGCTGACTATGAATATATATACTTTATGGGGTCCGTAACGAATATTAAGGGATTTACAAACGGTTAATATACCCTCCATTTCGAGGTGATGGTATAACTAGCAAATGTCCGCTACTTCGGAATTTGCATTAAGTGAATTTATGCGTGATTTTTTATACCAAATATACCCAAGTTATAAATAAAAGACCCAGCAAAGTATATATATTCATGATCAGCGTAAAATTCTAAGACGATTTAGCCCTGTCCGTCCGTCTGTCCGTCTGTTGTAATCACGCTACAGTCTAAACGATTTAAGATAGGAAGTTAAAATTTTGCACAGATCTTTCTTTTATCCGCAGGCAGGTCAAGTTCGAAGATGGGCTATATCGGTCCACGATATCGTATAGCCCCCATATAACGGTACCCCCTGATATTCGGTATTTTCATGATTTTACCCACATTTTTCAACGGAATTGTCTGAAAATCCACACAAGGAGGTCCTTGTGGGTACTTTATACCTCGGCAGAGAATTGTCCATACAGGTCCACGATACCGTGTAGCCCCCATGTAACGGTACCTCCGATATTCGGTATTTTGATGATTTTAGCCACATTTTTCAACGGAATTTTCTGAAAATCCACTCAAGGAGTAACTTGTGGGTACTTTACACCTCGGCAGAGAATTATCTATATAGGTCCGGAATATCGTATAGCCCCCATGTAACGGTACCTCCGATATTCGGTATTTTGATGATTTTACCCACATTTTTCAACGGAATTGTCTGAAAATCCACACAAGGAGTTCCTTGTGGGTACTTTATAGCTCGGCAGTGAATTATCTATATAGGTCCACAATATCGTAAAGCCCCCATGTAACGGTACCCCCGATATTCTGTATTTTGATGATTTTAGCCACATTTTTCAGTGGAATTGTCTGAAATTCGACAAAAGGAGTCCCTTGTGTGCATTTTACCTCCTCAAAAAGAATTGTCTATATAGGTCCACGATATCGTACATCCCCCATATAACGGTACCTCCCGATATTCGGTATTTTATGATTTGATCCACATTTTTCATCGGAATTGTCTGAAAATCCACTAAAGGAGTTCCTTGTGAGTACTTTATAGCTCAGCAGAGAATTATCTATATAGATCCATGATATTGTATAGCCCTCATATAACGGTACCCCCGATATTCGGTATTTTGATGTTTTTAGCCATATTTTTCAACGGAATGGTCACAAGGGGTGCTTTGTACACAAGGGGTTCTTTGTGAGCACTTTACCCCCGACAGAGAATTCTCTATATAGGTTAACGATAACGTAGAGCTCCCACATAACAGTGCCCCGCGATATTCGGTATTTTGATGATTTTAGCCACATTTTCCAATCGTATTGTCTGAAAATGCACACACGGAGTTCCTTGTGAGTACTTTACACGCAGACATAGATTTGTCTTTATAGGTCCACAATATCGTATACCCCCCCCCCATATATCGGCACCTTCCCATATTAGATATTTTTAAAGATTTTAAAAGAATTTTTATAGGATTTTATTTTTTTGAAAATTTTCTAATTCGTTCCAAATGTTGGAGGGTATTCAAAGTTCGGCCCGGCCGAACTTACTGCTTTTTTACTTGTTAATGTTTTAAAAGCACGTTGAGTTTTCACAATTGACTTCTTCTGTTGAATGTAAATTTCAACTATTTCAGAACGCTCGCGTGGCGTGTATTGGTTCATGGTAAAAATCAGCTTGGACTGACGCTTCAAACGCGGTATGTCATTAAGCGATGTGACATCTCTGTCAAAAGTTATTGCGTTGCTAGATGGGTCCGTTGAATATGGGCAACCCTGTACATTTTTCATACAATCCAATAGATATCTTATTTACAACTTTCAGGATTCAATCTTTACCGATTCTTCCGAAAATTTAAATTGTACCAAATTTATAACCACACATAAGTACGAATTTCCAAAAACAATACTGGAATCCTACAGTACAATAGTAATCTTATTTCCAAATTTCAGCATTCAAATTCTCTCGGGTCACCCAAATCGAAATTGAAACAAATTTAATACCATTTTGTACTTTTGGTGTACATAAGTACATCTTTCAAATTTCAGTACCATTCGTTCCTCCAAATTCAAATTGTACCAAATGTAGAACCGTTTAGTACTTTTCGTATACATGAGTACACAATTTTTCCAAAGACACTTAAGTACATCCATCAGTGATATTTAGTACCTTTTAGTACTTTTCGTTCCGTTCTTGTACGAATTTCCAAAAATCCAGACCTATGTGACACCTTCGGACCAAGAGTGACAATCATCCAAAAAATTCAAGATTTTTTTGGAAAATATTTAAAGTACCTTCAAAAAGGTGGAGGGTATTAAAAGTTATTAAAAGTTTGGTCCGGTCGAACTTAAGTGTTTTTTATACCCTCCACCATACTATGGAGGGTATATTAACTTCGTCATTCCGTTTGTAGCTCCTCGAAATACTTATGTCAGACCATACAAAGTATATATATATTCTTGGTCAGCGTAAAATTCTACGTAGATTTAGTGTTGTCCGTCTGCTATAATCACGCTATCTTTCGAACGAATTGAGATAAAAGGCTACAATTTTGCACACATGTTTATTTTGCCAGTAGGTAGGTTAAGTTCGTAAATGGGCCATATATGTTCACGTCTTCGTATAGCCCCCATATAACGGTACCTCCCTATATTCGGTATATTGACGATTTTAGCGACATTATTCACGGTGAAAATTTGGTATTTGAAGTTCGTAATGAATACTACAACCTATGACAGAAAATTGTCTGTGCAGGTACACGTCTTCGCATAGCCCCCATATAACGATAACTTCCAATGTTCGGTATTTTGATGATTTTAGCGTCATTATTCACCAGAATTGTTTCAAATTTCGTATTTAGAGTTCGTAATGGGAACAACAGCCTGTGACAGAAAATTGTCTATGCGGGTCCAGGTCTTCGTATAACTCCGATATAACAGTCCCTCCCTATATACGGTATTTTGATGATTTTAGGTACAATACTCACCGAAATTGTTTGAGATGTTGTATTTAAAATTCGTAATGAATGCTACAGCCTGTGACAGAGTATTGTCTATGCAGTTCCTGGTCTTCGTATAGCTCCGATATAACGGTACTTCCCTAAATACGGTATTTTGATGATCTTAGCTACATTATTAACCGTTTATTCCACGTTTCGAATTTGGATATGGTAATTGCTTATGCTTATATAGGTTCACGTCGTAAAGACCCCAATATCACGGTTATATTAGGTATTTTTAAGATTTTATAAGCAATCTTAACGGATTTTACTTTTTGAAAATTTCCAAATGGTGGAGTGTATTCAACGTTCGGCCCGGCCGAACTTACTGATTTTTAAAATGTTAAAAGCTTAGATTAATATTCTTGCATATAGCATATATTAATGTTTTATTTTGAAGCCAGAATACGTAGTTATTTGCCTTCTCCTTATAATTCCCAGATAGTAGCGATTACAACATTACTTCGACCAAAATGTTAGCATAAATAAGGAAATTGATTAACGATGTAAAATTGTAATCCACAATATTTACAATTCTTAAGAGGAATGTTGACAACATGCAATCAACGGCGAAATAGAAAATTACAAATATTTGGAAAAAACACTCCCTATTTACCATTTTTTGCATTGGAAAAATGTCAAAATAACAGCCTCATTTCTCATTTTAGCAGACGAAGGACATTTCGGCATCCATTCAAATCCCTTCGTTAAGTGAATGTCCAAACATATTTATTTTACAAATCGCTTTTCATTTCCTTTTTCTGTCCCAGCACAAGCTTCGACACTGTTGTTTTTTTTTAGCTATTTTCATTTGGAATAAACCATGACCGTGGTGGCCTCGCCCGCACCCAAACAAATACCATTCGATTGCCTGAAAGACATGATTCCATTTTGTGCCGCCACAGAAAAAGAGAGAGAAAAAAACCGAAAGCGAGTGACTATTGGAACTTAACTCTCGACATGTAACAAAATTCTCGTTTTGCAATTGACCAATACTAAGTTTGTGCATCGTAGATTATTGACATTTAACATGACATTAATGCTGATTGTGCAGAAATATGTGTCCACCACAATGATATATGGCTGGGTAGGAGCGAATGTGAGCACAGAGTGCATGTATCCAGGCTAGCTGGCTGGCTGGCTGCCTGGCTGCTTTCCACAATCTTTTGTGGGCGGTGGTCGGCCATCATGCAACATTCACAGCTGCAGTTTATTTTGTTTTGCCTTGCTTTGCTCCTGATGTGCCACATGTTCGTGGAGCAACTTAAAGTGGCAGCATTTTTTAGTCAGAATACAATTTTTTGCTTGGCTTCTCCACATGGTTGTATAAATGCCTTAATGGAGGCGAAATACTGCATGACTATTCACTTACCAGTTTGACAGTTCTTGGAAGGAAACTTTATTGTGTTCGCAAAAAACCAAAATCATGGAAGATTGCATTGTGAGTTGGGAAAAGCCTGACATGCAAGTACAATTCTTATCATTAATTGAAAATAAAATCTCCAAAAATTTTTTTTTGATGTTTAAATTCACATGAATAAGTATCGGGCTAGCAAGAACATTATAACGCCACCTCATAATGTTTCCACATGGGAAAAACCAGTACATTTTGCCTATTATTTCAAACTCATTGAAAAATTTTGTTTGAAATTCGAATACAATCATAAAAAATTTTGAGATGTACGATAATTTGAGGATCAACGAAAACCTAGACCTACAGGGTGAGATGAAAAAAACTGTAACCAACTTCATTTCATTTCTAAGCAGCACGTCCGACAGCTGTTAAAATTATTCAAGTGACAGCTCATTGTATTGTTTACAAGCGTACAAAAGCATTTTGGTGAGAATTTTCCAGAAAAAAAAGTTATTCGTGATGGAATTCAAGCGTGATAATGTGATTTGTTTATGTTTGGCTGGATAACCAAAAGTGCCTATCGTTAGAGCACTCCAGCATTTAAACGTGAGTAAAACTTTTGTGTCTCGTGCCATCTCTCGTTACCGTGATACTGGTAGCGTAGACCGACGTCCAGGAAATTGACGGAAGAAAACAGCGACATCAGCAGAAATGGTTCAAAAAGTAAAGAAGCGACTTGATCGAAACCCGCGTCGCAGTGGCCGAAAAATATCTCGTGAGCTGAATATATAGCAATTCGGCAAATATTGAAAAATGAGCTCGGGGTAAAGCCATTGAAATTCCAGAAAGTGCAAGAACTTCGCTTCGCCGAGAGTGGTGAACTGCCGAATTCGGTTTTCTCCGATGAGAAAACATTCGTTGTCCAGCAGTTTGTAAAGAGGTCAGCTGAAAATTTGCACATTCGGTTGGCCAACAGAACTCAAGCGCCGGCCATGGTGATGGTGTGGGCCGCCATGATAGCCGATGATCGCCCTCTGCTCATTTTAATCGACCGTGGCATTAGAATAAATGTAGAATATTATTGCGAAAATAACCTGGAGGGTGTATTAAAGCCTTTTGCCGCAGACCTTAGACATTCCAACAGGATTCAGCACCATCGCACTCAGCACGCGCCACCCAAGAATGGTTACAAAATGAGGTTCCTCTCTTCATTTCCCGCGCACAATGGCCACCAAAATCTCTGGATACCAATCCGTTGAACTATGGTGCCTGGAGTATTTTGGAAAGCAAGGTTTGCACTAAAAAAATACTAAAGTGTGGATCACTTTAAGCAAGCGCTTCGCCGGGAATGGGCCAAAACACCGCAGAGCAACATTCGGGCAGCGTGTGAAGGTTTCATTGGCCGTAATTCGTGCCAAAGGTCACCAATTCGAACAAATCTAAGATTATTCTAAAATTTGATGCTATTTCCGACATTTTTTGTTTTCATTCAATAAAATGTAAAAAATTGTAAAAATTATGGCGTTTGACTTTGTTGCAGTTTTTTATTTCACCCTCTATATAGATAATTTTCTGTCGGAAATACATGTATCTCCTAAGAACGTCGCAAATAGAATTCCAGACAACTCCATTGCAAAAGGTGGAAAATTCGTCAAAGTACCGAAAATCTGTTGCTACCGTTATATGAACCTGTTTTTTTTCGTAAACTTTTAGCCGCTTTTTATACCCTACACCACACTGTGAAGGAACGTGGAGAAAGAAGCGAGATAGATCCATAGTTAATTTGGAGTCACATTGGAGAATCACATTCTGAGTCGATTTATGCATATCCGTCCATTTATTTGTCCATGTCCATTTATTTCCCAACTGAAATGAGATTTTCCATACATCCTTTGTTTGGTCCCAGGACAAACCCTATTGAAATTTTGTTATAATCAGTCGAAATTTAGATAGAGCTCCCATTTATATCTTCCAAATATCCGAATTCAATTTTATTGAGCACCATATGTGTAATATTTGTGCAAATAGAATGTATTTCGGCCCATCCGACTGAATTCAGCTTAAAAACAAGTACGTAAAATTTTGTTAAAATCAGTTCAGATATACCTATAGCTTCCATGTATATGTTTCATCCGATACCGGGCATCAGATATTGCTCGAAAATACCTCCGCTAAATTTTATCAAGATCGGTTCAGATTTTTATATAGCTTCGATATACATCTTCATTCGCTTTCGCGTTATTGCTCACCATGTAAGTAATATCTGTCCAAATTGAATAGATTTATGTTCATAGTAGGTATGATCTACTTTACAAAAAAATGTTGTTTTGTTCATAGTTGGTATGATCTACTTCACGAAAAATCCCAATATAAACTTTTCTGTTACCTGCGCTTTACTAAGTATGCATAGTGCTGTAGGGTATCATATACTTGGCCCGCTCGACTTTCGACCTTTATTTACAGGTTACCTTATTTTTTACTCACCATATTTAGATGAAAATACATTTGTGTCGCGAACTTTTTATGTTAATACATAAATTTATTTACCTGAAAGAAATAAAAACATTAAGTTATGTTAATATGTGCTAATGCTAACACATTGATCTGTTAAAAACATTTTGAGCATTATAGAGGTTTAGACTAATACTGATCGCCATGTTAATAAAATATGGGTGCGAAGAATTTTCACCAAATAGCTATAAAGAAAGTTGTGTGCATTTGTTGTGTGTGTTTTTTTTTCGATCTACAGTGAAAGAGTAATGAAATATTATTTAGTTATTTTTGTATTTTTTGGTATATACTTCAAAATCCACCTGCATTTCTCAACCCAACACACTAACAGTGACCCCAATATCAACATTGCAAATTTCCAGCTCCATCCGTTCACTCCAATTCAAACTGTACCAAATCTAGTACGATTTAGGACAGTTCTTACACTTTGTACACACTTCAAAAACCACATCTTCATATCAACCCTAATTCCCCAATTTTATTCTAAATGTCTACATTTTAGCCCTAACTGTTCCTATTCAACTTTAGTTCGAATTAAAAAAAAGTTTGTGGATCTATCCTACAACCTATCAGCGACCTTCATCCCAATTATCAGAATTCTGCCTGCACTGAAAGAAAAATGCTAGGTAGTGTCAATGAACCGGTTTCGTTGATTTTTTTTTCATTGATGCAATGAAAAACTACGTTAATGTAATAAATGTTTTGTTCATGCAATGAAAACTTAATTCAATGATTTTGAGTTTCATTGAATATATGAAACGGATTTCATTAATGTTACGAAACTACTATTTTTTTTTAAAATTCAGTAAAAAATGTGAATATAGAAATGATATATAACCACGCTGTCTGCTACAAACAAATACGCAACCAAAGTATTTATAATTTGAGAGAATTTGTGATAATTGTTATATTCAAATGTGTGCACCAATTTAATGAAGCAGTTTCATGAAACGAATGAAACGTTACGATGTGGAGTTCGTTCTAGGCCAAACAAATGATGCATGGAAAATTTCATCTCAATGGGAAAATAAAGGCGACCTGCATTTTGTTCATAAAAATATGTGGGCGGACGGTCAGATTTGTGACATTCATAAACCGACTCATAATGTGATTTTATAAAGAAAGTTGTAAAGGGGTTTTCTCGCGTATTTCTACCTGATACAAACAAATGCGCAACGACAAAATACCCTGCACTACAGTGTGGTGTAGGTATTAAGAAGAAAAAACAGCAAAGTTCGGCGTGACCGAGATTTTATAACCTCCACCATTTTGAATGATATCGAAAAAGTTTAAAAATCTGTCGAAATATACCATTTAAATGAAAACCGTTATATGGGGGATACGAAGTTCTCGACCTGCAAAAGCAATTTTTTTTGTCATAGGCTGTAGTATGAATTTCGAATACGAAATTTGAAGCAATTCCATTGAAAAATGTGGCTATACGAAGACATGGACATATATCAACAATGTTCCGCCACAGAAGTCAGAACCCATTACGAACTACAAATACCAATTTTTGGAGAAATCTGTGGAAAAATAATCAAAATACCGAATATCGGGAGGTACCGTTATATGTGTGCTACACGATATCGTGGATCGTACCTGACCTGCCTGCATGAATGAATGTTTTTCATTGCAGTAGCGAATAAGTTTCTTTACATTCACGAAACTTTTTCATTTTGTTAATGAATGTTTTTCACTGCATTAAAGAATATTTTTCATTGTATTAATGAAGCAATGTTATTGCCTTAATGAATGTGTTTTACGGAATCAATGAAGAATTTTCATAATATTAATGAACAATTTCGTTAATTTTACATTAATGAAACTCAATGAAACTTTTTTCATTTATTCAATGAACCTCTACGTTGGTTCAAAATCAATAACAAATTTCATTGCCGTAACGTAGGATTTCATTTATGGTATGAAGCTTTTTCTTTCAGTGTGTATCCCTTTGACCAATACAACAGATTAAATTTTTAGTAACTTTCAGTTCTTCTCTTACTCTTACAACATATCCTATGTATCCTACGTCCGTCTCCTCGCTCTAAGCTATCTCCTCACCAATTTTCAGACATATCGGCAAAGCCATTCTTGAGTTACAATTGGTGTAACTAATAAGACTGTGTATATACTCAACAATGTGGTTACTGACGGTATGTGAAAAAATAGTCCTATTGTCTTCGCATTGCTCATATCCCAACATTTCCAGCAAAAAACCAGTAAGGAAAGATCAAAAGTCGGGCGGGCCCGACTATATGATACCCTACACCACTATGCATATTTAGTAGAGCTCTCGTAAAAAGGTTTATACAGGGCATTTCAGAGCTCTATGAGATATTTGGTACAAAATCAAAATCTATCTAATTCTATCGTGCATTTTACGAACTATAGCTATCTCTGAACCGGGTTTCTCCAAATTTGACGTATTAGCTTCTAGACTGAATTCGGTCTTATGTACGAAAATTCATGCCATTTGGGCTGATATTGGCCATTTGAAGCACAATTAACACGAAATCGGATGAAGATATATATGGGAGCTATAGCTATATCTGAACCGATTTTACTAAAATTGGTGTACTTGCTTCTAAGCTGGTTTCGGTCGGATTTGCCAAAATTGAAGATATATATGGGAGCTATATCCAAATCTGAACCGATTTCGGTAAAATTTAAAACAGCTATTCCTGCGCTCCATCTAATACCTGGTACCAAATATCACGGTTGTGGAGTGAATATTACGAATGTAAGGGACTAAAACACTAAATCGGATGAAATATATATATGGTTGCTATATCTATATCTGAACCGATTTTCACTAAATTTGATATACTTGCTTCTAGGCTGAATTTGGTCCGATGTACTAAAATTCAGTCCATTTGGACTTATATCGGCCATTTGGTGCACAATTAACCCGAAATCGGATGAAGATATATATGGGAGCTATATCCAAATCTGAACCGATTTCGATAAAATTACAAACAGCTATTTCTGGGCTGTATCTTATATCTGGTACCAAATATCATTCTTGTGGAGTGCATATTACGAATGTGAGAGGCTTAAACACCAAATCGGATAAAACATATATATGGGAGCTATAGCTGTTTCTGAGCCGATTTTCTCCAAATTTGTTGTATTTGCTTTAAGGCTAATCTCGGTCACATGTGCCAAAATTCGGGCCATTTGGGCTGATATTGGCCATTTGGCGGTCAATTAACCCGAAATCGGATGAAGATATATATGGGAGCTATATTCGAATCTGAACCGATTTCGATAAAATTTAAAACAGCTATTTCTGTGCTCCATCTAATACCTGGTACCAAATATCACGGTTGTGGAGTGCATAGTAGGAATGTGAGGGACTTAAAGATCAAATCGGATGAAAGATATATATGGGAGCTATAGCTATATCTGAACCGATTTTCTTCAAATTTGATATACTTGCACAAAGACATAATACCCTTACCACTATGTGGTGTAGGGTATAAAAAAATACATGGTTTGAACACTGAGAATTTCGGACCACTCAATCAAGTACCTCCTCCACAAGGGGTAAAAATTTGGAATAATTATAACCCTAATAAAATGCATGACAAAAGTTCGATTGTCTTCACACTTCACCCATTTCAATTTTTGTATTAATACCAAATCTGGTGTTAAGGTAGGAAATATCAGTTTCGCTCCTTCTGGTACATCATCCACAATGGGTCAACATTTCACAAATCAAATAATATCCGATTCTCTTCAATTCATGTATCCCAGTATTTTTACTAACTCAATTTCCGATGTGAAAAAGAACGATATCGGCTTACTTCTTCTGGCACCTCTCCAAGAAAGATTCACACTTTGCCGTACTTATATTTCTCATAATGCGCAGAACACCAGATTAATCCCAAAAAATAGTTATAGATATTCGATTTGCTTCTAATTTTGCACATCCACATATTTTTTCAGTATCAGAGTATGTGGAATACTTTGGTGCAATATATCTAATACCTCAGGCATATTTCAACATTTTCCAAAAAAAAAAAAAAAATGTCACATATCTTATATAAAGTGAATGAAGTAGTCGCTATAGTCCAAGTCGACTACGTTGTAATATAAATATCAGAGTTAGTTCAGATGTGAAGTTCATAATTTTGGTCCACTCCTTCGGTATCTCCGCCATGAAATTTCAACATTTTAAATAAGAATGTAATGGATGTCAAAACATATTTTAATAAACCGAAATAGGCTGAGGGTGGACATCTGTCGGCAAAACCGATTGATACTTTTCAACTTATTTTTGTTTAAAAATTACAAAATATTCTTATATAAAAAGAAAGTTTTAAATCTCCAGATTGTAAAGTCATTACTTTGGAAATTTCTTTATATAAATACAAACAATTGTCTATTCACATAACAACAATTCTAGTTCGACTTGGTTGATACACACAAAATGTTTGGGCTTATCCTTATTATCCCTTTATTCGACATTTCAAAACTATGTTTAGTTTATCTGACCAAAACTTAATGATTTCGATTAAAATGCTTAGGTTTTTAATAGTTTTATGCAAAACATAAGTCGGCAAATATTTTCTGTGGCCATCTTGGTCTTTTGCTTCAGAGAAATGTCTTCTGTTGCCTTAAGGTGTGTATGGCATATTAGGAATAACAAAAACTACAACTATGACAACAACAACAAAAAGGAGGTCAACTTAAAAGTATTCCCTGTGGGTTGATGGCATAAAAAAGTATGTTTATATTACAATATTTAGACCACATATGCACCATCACACATACGCATATATTTATGGGGACATGACGACTAAAAGCTTTACCATCAGCCTCATTCTATCAAAAAATGTTCATTTATTTCTTTAGTTCCTCAGCTTTGCTTCGTTTTTGTTCTCGCTTTTTGTCCCCTTCTTGCATTGAAAAAATCTCATAAACACTTGAATAGCTCCAAGGAGTGCAACACAAAATTGAATGGAAGAAATGAATGGATATCAAACAAGTACCGTTAGTTTTTGTGGTCGTTTTTGTTTTCGTTGTTATTGTTGCTGCTGCTCTATCTGGATGTTGTTAAGCAAACACACCCACCCACACATTCATTTCCTCCTTTAGCCTCCGCTTCAAACACTTGGAAATGTTGGAGGCCCAACCGTTTATACATGACATACGATTTAAACAACTCACTCCCTCTCCCTTTCTCACTCTCCAACATCGCGATGCTATTTGGTTGTGGTGTAGAATGTTTGGTTAAATTTTTACAAAAATAAATGTAAGAAGAAAAGTTTTAAAATTCTATCGTCTTGATTTTTAAATAAATATACATACACACATACATACATATAGATATATTTTTATGATGATTAAAAGTTAGGTGGTATTATCACAATATGATACTAATAGGAGCTCGCAGCTTGAAGAAGTTTTGTCTGAATTGTATTATTTCTAAATCGAATAATAAGATATTATTTGACTGATCGTGGAGAGAAATATGTCACATGCCCATTCTAATATGCTTGTGGGCCTTGTTCTAGACTATATTTTTTACATGCCTGCCCATATTTGAATGTACCACTGAATTTGAGACAAACAACTCATGGTTTGGTTTGGTTAAAGGATATGCAGCTAAACGAGAATCGACAACTACTTCACTCAAATAAAGTTGTTGGTGATAGGAGAGATACAATACAAAAGTTCGGCCGGGCCTAACTTTGAAAACCCTCCACCATTTGGAACGAATTAAGAAATTTTCAAAAAAAATAAAATCCATTAATAATTCTGTTAAAATCTTAAAAATATCGGAAGGTGCCGATAAATGGGGGGATATACGACATTGTGAACCTGTCTATATAGGTGTCTGGGGTAAAGTACTCACAAATAACTCCTTGTGTATAATTTCAGACCGAATATCGGGGGTACCGAATATCAGGGGTACCGTTATATAGGGGCTATACGATATCGTGGATCTATATAGACAATTCTCTTTCAGGGGGTAAAGTACTTACAAGGAACTCCTTGTGTAAAATTTTAGACAATTCCGTTGAAAAATGTGGCTAAAATCATCAAAATATCCAATAACGGGGGGTACCGTTATATGGGGGCTATATGATATCATGGACCTATATAGACAATTCTCTTTCAGGGGGTAAAATACCAACAAGGAACTCCTTGTGTGGAATTTTAGACTAAAATCATCAAATACCGAATATCGGTGGGTACCGTTATATTGGGGTTATACGATATCGTGGACCTATATAGACAATTCTCTTTCAGAAGGTAAAATACCCACAAGGAACTCTTTGGGTGGAATTTTAGCCAATTTAGTTGAAAAATGTGGCTAAAATCACCAAAATACCGAATATCGGGTAGTACCATTATATGGAGGTTGTACGATATCGTGGACCTATATAGACAATTCTCTTTCTCTTCAGAAAGTGAAGTGCTCACAAGGAGCTTCTTGTGTAGAATTTCAGACAATTCCATTGAAAAATGTGGGTAAAATCCTCAAAATACCGAATATTGGGAGTACCGTTATATTTGACCTGCCTGCAGGCAAAAGACAGTTCTGTGCAAAATTGTAGCTTCCTATCTTAATTCGTTTTAACTGTTTGGTTATTACAACAGACGGACGGACAGACTGACAGACGGACGGACAGGGCTAAATCGTCTAAGAATTTTACGCTGATCAAGAATATATATATATACTTTGTTGGGTCTAAAATGATTATTCGATGAGTTACAAACGGAATGACGAACTTAATATACCCTCCATACTATGTGTGGTGGAGGGTATAAAAAACATTATATTCGGCCGGGCCGAACTTCCAATACACTCCACCTTAGGGTAAAGGAAACATTATTATATAAAAGTAAGACCGTTGGCATAATGCAGTTAACTTTATCAAGAAACCATAAAGTGAGTGAGGTCGTTATATGGGGCCATACCAAAACGGGCACCTCTGTAAGAAATTTTGCACTTCAAGTATTGTCATCTATCAAATCTTCTAAATCATCAAAGTTTAAACAATTATGTGTGTAAATGTGACTAGGATTATCAAAATGCCGAATATCGGTGGGTATGTTCCGCTACCGGGCTAGAAACCATTATGAACTGCAAATACCAATTTTTATCAAAATATCGAATATCGGGAAGTACAATTATATGGGGGATATACCAAAACTTGGACCTATACATACAATTTTTCGCCACACGAACAAGAACCCATTATGACCTACAAATACCAATTTTAAGACAAATCCGTTTAAAAATGTGCCAAAAATCATCAAATTACTGAATATCGGGAGGTACCGTTATATGTGGGCTATACGAAAACGTGGACCGACATAACTCATTTTCAATACCAACCATCCAAGGAACAAATACCAAATGTTGAAGGTCTACGTCAAATAATGTGGGCTGTATCGTAATTTCAGCAGACAGGCAGACAGATGGACATCGTTAAATAAATTTAGAATTTTATGCTAATTATGAATATATATTTATTCGTGGTTTAACCTCCATCAATCGGTTATCAATCGAGTGGGAACCTCCTCGAGCTAATTCATAAGCCACTTCATTCCCCACTATGTTGCTATGTCCTGGAACCCAACAAAGCATAATGAAAACACATATTTCAATAAGGGCTTTCTTGTAGTCAAGAGTGGCTATCGATTTAATGGCACTTGGCATGGCCAACCCGTGAATAGTGTCATCCTTTGCTTCCCCTAGTCTGAGTCTGAGCGCCCTGGAATCCATCACACGTCACCAGGCGAGACTCCCATAGGTTAGAACAAGTAAGATTATTGTGACGTACATCGAGTGTGCGACTTAGGGTCTAGGCCCCACCTCTTCCCAATGCCGTTCCTTCATGAGTAATACCGTGTTCCGTATGATCCTCGATGTTCTTGCTCTTAACAAAACAACTCATAGTAGGCTCTTATAATGATGAACATAAGTCTTAGATTAGCATCAACAAGGCTAAGGAGGTAGTCAAATTAACAGATATATTTTTAGAATATTTTATTTTGGCAAAATAGCCGAGATATTATAAAAAAATTATTTGTGGAGAAAAAACAAGTAAAAAACAGTAAGTTCGCCTAGGCCGAACTTTAAATACCCACCACCACATGAAACGAATTAGGAAATTAAAAAAAAAAAAAACAACAAAAAATGAAAATGAAACATAAAATCTGTTAAAAATGCTTTTAAATTCTTACAAATACAGAATGTATTTGGGTCTATACGAAGACATTGACCTACATAGGCACATTTTGTCATGGGCCATTAAATTTTTTAAATATGAAACTTGGAATGTAGCTAAAATCTTCAAAATACCGAATATAAGGAGGTACCGGTAAGTAGTGTCGCTTAAGTCAGCAAAATACGGATCATAGGAAGATACCGTTGTATGGGGGCTACACGAAGACAAGACATGCAAGGGCAATTTTCTGTCACAGGCTATATTACCAATTACCAACTTTAAATTCGAAATTCAAAGTAATTCCGGACAATAATGTCACTTAAATCCTTAAAATAACAAATATAGGGAGGTACGGTTATATGAGGGCTATGCGAAGACCTGGACCGAAAATTGAAATAATT
The DNA here is from genome assembly GCF_030504385.1 of Musca domestica. Taxonomy (NCBI): domain Eukaryota; kingdom Metazoa; phylum Arthropoda; class Insecta; order Diptera; family Muscidae; genus Musca; species Musca domestica. Next base: position 424,425 of record NW_026712418.1, on the reverse strand, counting down.
ACGGTAAATAATCTCGCGAAAATCATCCAAATACCGAATATCGGGAGGTACCTTTATATGGGGGCTACACGAAGACGTTAACCTGCACAGACAATTTTCTGACATAGGTTGTAGTATCCATTACGAACTTCAAATACCAAATTTGAAACAATTTCGGTAAATAATGTTTTGAAAATCATCAAAATATCGAATATTGCGAGGTACCCTTATATGTGGGCTATACGGACGTGGACCTGTGTACGCAATTTTTTGCCATAGGCTATAGTACCCATTACGACGAACAAATGCGAAATTTGGAACAATTCCGGTGAATAATGTCGCCAGAAAATATGAAAATAGCAATTATCGGGAGGTACCCGTATAGCCTATAGTACTTGTTACGAACTTTCATCACGAAATTTGAAACCATTCAGCCGAATAATGTCGCTAAAATAAAAAAATACAGAATATAGGGAGGTACAATTATATGAGGCTATAATAAAACTTGTACCTCCGTAGCCAATTTTCTGTCATAGATTGTAGGAACTTCAAATACGAACCTACCTAAACGTGGACCTACAGAGCCCATTTTCAATGCCAAAACTCCTGCAGATCTATCATACATTTGAGTGAAATTTTATCAACCTATTTAATTCGTTCGGAAGCTAAAATGTTTTCCACAGACGGACATAGAGACAGACGGACATCACTAAATCGACATAGGGTTTTATGCTGATCAAGAATATTATACTTTGTAGGATCTTGGTTTATATTACGATATATTATAACTTGAATGATAAACTAAATATAACCTTTATACTATGATGGAGGGTATAAAAACACGTCATCATATTCTACACACCCATAATTACAATCCAATTTCTACAATTTATACCAAATTTAATAGCATTTAGTGCTTTGCGTACACAAAGCATCATTGTCTCAATTCTTCACACTCTAACTGGATCTTATACAAAAATTCATAATTCCAGCTCTATTTCTGACACTCTATACCAAATTTAGCACCATTACCAAGTCTATCTCTTTATGTAAACGATACACACTTGTTGTGATCCTAACAACAAAATACTCAATTATAGCGTTGTTACAAATGGAATGATAAACTGGATATAGGGTAAGTGTGCCTAAGTTCGGCATGTCCCAGTAGTCGGCACTTTTTCTTTTTAAGCCCAAATAAATGAAACTATTATAACTAAATATATTTTTTTTTACTTCAAATTTATTGCCAACTATCTTTGTGTACAATTTCGCTAAGAAAAGATGATTTATTCTAATAAAAATTAAATTTTTGTCTGTGAAAGTCCTCAACAATCCATATTCTTAAGAAAAGTACAATAAAGATGTCGAATCAGTTTAACTAAACAAAAATATTATATTTTAATGAATTAATTTATTATTTTTATTAATTATTCTTACAAAAAATTTGGTTTGCCTACTTTTGGAACATGCCATACCGCCAATTGGCAAGTGGTGCCGACTACTGGCAAAAAAGCATTGTTTTAATAAAACTACAAATTTATGAAATTTAATAAAAAGTTATTAAAACTTTATTTATTATTGCAAAAACTTTACAAAATTTCGAATCTGAATAAATTAACTTTGTAATAATTGAAAAGTTCCACTCAGAATGGTGAGCAATTAAAAACGCGAAAATCCTAAAAGTGCCGACTACTGGTACACTTACAAATTTTATAAACTTTGATTCTTAGTGTGAATTCTTATGCAAGTGTGTGGGTTAGCTGTGGTAAATAAATGACTATGAGTGTGTGTGTTTATACCCTACACCACATAGTGGCAAGGGTATTATGTCTTTGTGCATTTGTTTGTAACATGGAGAAGGAAACGAGATAGACCCCTAGTTACTTTTGAGAACCTTCATAGAATCACTTTCTGAGTCGATTTATGCATGTCAGTCCGTCTGTCCGTCCGTCCGTCTGTCCATGTATTCTTGTGAACAAAATGCAGGTCGCATTTATTATCCGATTGAGATGAAATTTTCCAAACAATGTATGTTTGGCCCAAGGACGAACCCTATTGGTGAGATCGGATCAAATTTAGATGTAGCTCCCATATATATCTTCATCCGATTTCGGGTTAAATGTGCACCAAATATCCACTATCTGTCCAAATTACATTAATTTTGGCACACCCAACTGAGTTCGGCCTAGAAGCAAGTATATCTAATTTGGAGAAAATCGGTTCAGATATAGCTATAGCTCCCATATATATCTTTCATCCGATTGATCTTTAAGTCCCTCACATTCCTACTATACACTTCACAACCGTGATATTTAGTACCAGGTATTAGACGGAGCACAGAAATAGTTGTTTTAAATTTTATCGAAATCGGTTCAGATTTGGATATAGCTCCCATATATATCTTCATCCGATTTCGGGTTAATTGACCACCAATGGCCAATATAAGCCCAAATGGCCCGAATTTTGGCACATGTGACCGAGATTAGCCTTAAAGCAAATACAACAAATTTGGAGAAAATCGGTTCAGGAACAGCTATAGCTCCCATATATATCTTCATC
>NW_026712418.1:327243-421874 GCF_030504385.1 Musca domestica | reverse complement strand
AAAAATATTATATTTAATGAATTAATTTATTATTTTATTAATTATTCTTACAAAAAATTTGGTTTGCCTACTTTTGGAACATGCCATACCGCCAATTGGCAAGTGGTGCCGACTACTGGCAAAAAAGCATTGTTTTAATAAAACTACAAATTTATGAAATTTATAAAAAGTTATTAAAACTTATTTATTATTGCAAAAACTTTACAAAATTTCGAATCTGAATAAATTAACTTTGTAATAATTGAAAAGTTCCACTCAGAATGGTGAGCAATTAAAAACGCGAAAATCCTAAAAGTGCCGACTACTGGTACACTTACAATTTTATAAACTTTGATTCTTAGTGTGAATTCTTATGCAAGTGTGTGGGTTAGCTGTGGTAAATAAATGACTATGAGTGTGTGTGTTTATACCCTACACCACATAGTGGCAAGGGTATTATGTCTTTGTGCATTTGTTTGTAACATGGAGAAGGAAACGAGATAGACCCCTAGTTACTTTTGAGAACCTTCATAGAATCACTTTCTGAGTCGATTTATGCATGTCAGTCCGTCTGTCCGTCCGTCCGTCTGTCCATGTATTCTTGTGAACAAAATGCAGGTCGCATTATTATCCGATTGAGATGAAATTTTCCAAACAATGTATGTTTGGCCCAAGGACGAACCCTATTGGTGAGATCGGATCAAATTTAGATGTAGCTCCCATATATATCTTCATCCGATTTCGGGTTAAATGTGCACCAAATATCCACTATCTGTCCAAATTACATTAATTTTGGCACACCCAACTGAGTTCGGCCTAGAAGCAAGTATATCTAATTTGGAGAAAATCGGTTCAGATATAGCTATAGCTCCCATATATATCTTTCATCCGATTTGATCTTTAAGTCCCTCACATTCCTACTATACACTTCACAACCGTGATATTTAGTACCAGGTATTAGACGGAGCACAGAAATAGTTGTTTTAAATTTTATCGAAATCGGTTCAGATTTGGATATAGCTCCCATATATATCTTCATCCGATTTCGGGTTAATTGACCACCAAATGGCCAATATAAGCCCAATGGCCCGAATTTTGGCACATGTGACCGAGATTAGCCTTAAAGCAAATACAACAATTTGGAGAAAATCGGTTCAGGAACAGCTATAGCTCCCATATATATCTTCATCCGATTTCGGGTTAAATGTGCACCAAATGTCCACTATCAGTCCAAATTACCTGAATTTTGGCACACCCAACCGAGTTCGGCCTAGAAGCAAGTATATCAAATTTGGAGAAAATCGGTTCAGATATAGCTATAGCTCCCATATATATCTTTCATCCGATTTGGTGTTTAAGCCTCTCACATTCGTAATATGCACTCCACAAGAATGATATTTGGTACCAGATATAAGATACAGCCCAGAATTAGCTGTTTGTAATTTTATCGAAATCGGTTCAGATTTGGATATAGCTCCCATATATATCTTCATCCGAGTTCGGGTTAATTGTGCACCAATTGGCCAATATAAGTCCAATTGGACTGAATTTTAGTACATCGGACCAAATTCAGCCTAGAAGCAAGTATATCAAATTTAGTGAAAATCGGTTCAGATATATATATAGCAACCATATTTATGTTTCATCCGATTTAGAGTTTTAGTCCCATACATTCGTAATATTCACTCCACAACCGTAATATTTGGTACCAGGTATTAGATGGAGCACAGGAATAGCTGTTTTAAATTTAATCGAAATCGGTTCAGATTTGGATATAGCTCTCATATATATCTTCATCCGATTTCGGGTTAAATGTGCACTAAATGGTCAATATCAGCCCAAATCACCAGTCTAGAAGCTAATACGTAAAATTTGGAGAAACCCGGTTCAGAGATAGCTATAGTTCGTAAAATGCAATCAGATAGATTTTGATTTTGTACCAAATATCTCATAGAGCTCTGAAATGCCCTGTATAAACCTTTTTACGAGAGCTCTACTAATATGCATAGTGGTGTAGGGTATCAAATAGTCGGCCCCGCCCGACTTTTGAGCTTTCCTTACTGGTTTTGTTTTGTATTTGTGTGACTGTGCGCTTGTGTGATTATAAATGGTTCATGCATCTGAACCTCAATTTGTTCTTTAATGGTTTTGTTGGCATAGAAAAATGCAATTTTTGTTGCAAGCTGAGAAACGTCTTTTGCTACATATGCACACACACATATATATATGCACTATGAACGGAGACCCATGTTTCTGTACACACAATAAACATCTTTAGCAAATCTTGCCTGGAATGACTGTTTTTGGTTGGTTTTTTTTATTTGAGACGAAGGTTTTTATATACTAGGGTGGGAAGGAAATTGTAAATATTTTTTCATAGCCTAATAGCTGAAAGTCAAAAGTAGTAGTTTAGTCTAATGTAGAATTTATATCAGGGGTCTTCAACCCATGTATATGCTATTTTAGAGCAACTTGGAATTTTTACATCGCAAAGTAAACCAAATAGAGGAGGCAAGTTCCCCTTTTTCCACAATTTTGGACATTTTCGGATTAAAATTACTTGGAATCCTAATATTAAGGTATATAGTGTCATTGGCTATATTTCATGTACAACTGGTAAATACAGCTTAAAAGTAGTTCGGGGCTGATTTTGTGAGACCATAGCCCACAATGAATTTATGTGAAGTAGATCATACCAACTATGTACATCTGTTAAATGCGTGGTGCAAAAATTCATTTAATTTGATCCGATATTATATATTTGGTGCATAATAAACCTGAAATCGGATAAAGCTATAAATGGAAGCTATATCCAAATCTGAACACATTTCAATGAAATTTGGCAGAACTATTTCTGGTAACAAATATCATTGTTGTAGCGTGCATACTACGAGTGTGAGGGGCTTAGTCTCCAAATCGGTTGAAATCGGATAGACCATATATATGGTAGCTATAGCTATATCTGAACCTATTTTCACCAAATTTGAAGTACCTGCTTCTAAGCCGAATTCGTTTGGATTTGCCGAAATCCCTTTTAATCCGACGAATATTAAACCTATGGCGCACAATAAAATTGAATCAAGGAAGTGGACGAAATTAGACTCAAATGAGCTAAAGAGTTGCTTCGCTTCGCCGAAAGTGGAGAACTGCCGAATTGGGATTTCTTCAATGAGAAAACATTCGTTTTCCAGCTGTTTGTAAACTAACAAAATGATCGTGTTTACTTGCCCAAGAGGTCGGCTGATGAATGTGCACCTTCTGTTGGCCACCAGAACTCAAGCGCCGGTAATGGTGATGTTGTGGGCCGCCATAACAGCAGATGGTCGCTCTCCGCTCGTATCAATCGACCGTGGCACCAGAATAAACATTTTGGGCGCAGAACTTGGACATTCCAAAAGGACTCAGCACGCGCCACCCAAGAATGGTTACAACATGAGGTTCCTCGCTTCATTTCCAGCGCACAATGGGCACCAAAATCACCGGATGCCAATCCGTTGGTCCATTGTGTCTCGAGTATTTTCAAAAGCAAGGTTGGCACTAAAAAATACGAAAGTGTCGATCACCTCAAGCAAGCGCTTCGCCGGGAATGAGCAGAGCAAAATTCGGGCATCGTGTGACGGTTTCATTGGTCGTTTGAAGGCCATATTTCGTGCCATAGGTGACCAATCCGAGTTTTTTTGCTTTAATTCAATTAAATTAAAAAAGAACAAGTTAAAAAGCAGTAAGTTCGGCCGGGCCGAGCTTTGAATACCCTCCACCATTTGGAACGAATTTAGAAATTTTCAAAAAATAAAATCCTTTAAAAAATTCTGTTAAAATTTTAAAAATACCGAATATAGCCGTTATATAGCCGACGTGGACCTACGTAGGCATTGTTTGCCGTTAGCCATTGTCATATTCAAATTCGAAACTTGAAATAAACGGTGAATAATCTAGCTAAAATCATCAAAATATCGCATATATTGGAGCTGTGCGAAGACCTGGACCAGCATAGACAATTTTCTGTCACAGGCTGTAGCATCCATTGCGAAATTCAAATACGACATCTCAAACAATTTTGGTGGGTATTGTACCTAAAATCGTCAAAATACCGAATATAGGGAGGTACTGATATATGGGGCCTATACGAAGACCTGGACCCGCACAAACAATTTTCTGTCACAGAATGTAGTTTCCATTACGAACTTCAGATACCAATTTTGAAACAATTCCGGTGAATAATGTCGCTAAAATCATCAAAATACAGATACGAACTTAACCTGCCTACTGAAAAAATAAGCATGTATGCTAAATTTTAGCCTTCTACCTCAATTCGTTCGAAAAACAGCGTGATTACAACAGAATAAATCTAAACTTATTCTAAAATTTGATGCTATTTGCGACTTTTTTTGCTTTCATTCGATATAATTAAAAAAATATATAAAAAATTATGTTGTTTGTTTCTCTTTCGAGGCGAGCTTAATGATCTGAAATTTGCAGTGAAAAGGAAAGCCAGATAGACACTATATTATGGTGTTTTTTTGCTATGTTTTTTTATTTCACATTGTATATCAGGGGTCTTCAACCCATATATATGCAATGCAAGACATTTGGAGTCGATCTAACGATGTCCGTCCGTCCGTCTGGCAGGTGCTCACGATAAATATCGAAGGAAGTATCCGTCCGATTGCCTTCAAAGTACACACATCACAATATTTTTTTTTAACCGAATGTCTGGTGTGATGATGGAATATTTCGGTTCCCTCCATCTGGTACCTTCCCCACAAAGGATTAAATTTTAATTAACCATGAAGTTCATAAAAAGCGAAATTAACATCCGATTCCATGTCGAAATTAACATCCGATTCCAGACTTAGTACATCTCAATATTTTCATCAACACAAGATCTGTTATAAATATGGTAGAGATTGGACCATTTTTCCTCGCTCCTGTCCCGCATATGGTTTAAGTTTTTGAAAAACAAAACGCTCAAAGAAGTCGAATTGAAATTTTTATTTACTTCGAAATCTACAGTAACAATAACTACCTCTCACATACATTTAATCCTATCATGTTCAAATGTCCATTTTATATTATCAGGAATTCTCTCAATTTTCCCATCTTACCTCCCATTAAAGCTCATTCGTCATTAGTCAAATATCTGCATTTGTTGGCATTTCCAACAAAATGCCTCATATATATCTACTCGTATGTATGTAGAACAATCTTCAATTTGCAACTAGATATATAGATTCTAGTTTATCTTGGCTACTAGGATTTTCTTCTTTAAACACTGGTTTTACTTCTTAACCCAATTGGCAATTTGTATAGCATTATTTGATATGGTTTTTCGAGCAGTTGCTGTTTTTGTTGTTAGTTGGTTGGCTGACTGGCTCGCTGGAATTGTTTTTGGCCCTTAGACAAATGTCTGTTTCTATTTTCTCAACCCATTTTCAAATGCTTTTAGCTTTTTGTTCTTTTTTTTTTTAACTGGTGGCAAAACATAGACATTTATGTTCAGTTTTTGTTGTTCTTGCCTTTTTTTGCGGTTGTTGCTTGTGCTACTGATGTCCGTATGTGGAGATTTTTCTTCAAGATAAATTGCAAATATTTAAATTTGTTACTTAAGCAAATTGCTTGAATGAATATGGTTTTCAACACCCTTTTTCCGGCAAAGACCAAAAATAAAAGGGAAAATTAATGGAAAGGAGGGAGGAAAAATACTATTTTATTGTTGTTGTTACATGGTGATCGTGTTGCGGTAGTCTTTAGCACATTTTTGTGGGTAACATGGAAGTAGTTAGTTGTAACCATTAAGATTAAGATGAAATCATAAAAAGTTTTAAATACAAAAAAAAAAAAAAAAAAAAAAACAGTAAGAAAAAGTCAAAAGTTGGTAGGGACCGAATATATGATACCCTACACCACTATGCATATTTAGTAGAGCTCCCGTAACAAAAGAATTTTTAAGTAGATCATACCACCTATAAAAATTTAGAGCAGTTATAGTTTGGTTTTAGAGTAAACTTATATATGGGAGGCATATCCAATTCTGAATCCATTTTCACTAAATTTGACGGAGACTTTTTAATCTTTTATACCAAATAACATTGCTATAGAGTGCATGATATCACTTCGAAAGGGATTAAATTAAAAACCAGTAAAGAAAGCCTTAAAGTCGGGCGGGGCCGACTTTATGATACCCTACACCACTTTGCTAATATAGTAGAGCTCCGCATAACAATTAAAAGTTTTTATGGGAGAATTCAATCATACACGCTATGATTATAAATATAATTTAAACTTCAAAGGACTAAATATGCCGAAGCATTTGTATCTTTTAAATTCGGACTTGTGTTGCCCATTTGGTGCTAATTAGAAATCGGATAAGAATATATATGGTGCTATATCCAAATCTGTACCGATCTCGATAAAATTTGGCAAAGATATTTCTGAACTGTATTTGTTAAATTTCCCTGAATATCGTTGTTACGGAGTGCATATTACGGTTGTGGGTAACAAATATAACAAGTCGGATGAACAATCTATATAAAAGCTATAGCTATATCTGAACCGATCTTCACCAAATTTGACATACTAGCTTCTAGACTCAATTCGGTCGTAAGAGCTAAATTTTATCCAATTTAGACAAATATTAGACGTTTGGTGCACAATAAAAGGTAAATCGGACGAAGTTATATATGGGAGATATATCCAAATCTGAACCGATCTCGATCAAATTTAGCAAAGATATTTCTGAGCTGCATTTGATATATTTCCCTGAATATCGTTGTTAACAAATCGGATGAACAACATATATGGGATCTATAGCTATATCTGAACCGATTTCGATCAAATTTGGCACACTTATTTTCAGGCCTAATTTGGTTGTATGCGCAAAATTCCATACTATTCGGGCTGAACCGAAGTAGCTATATCTGAACCGATCTTCAACAAATTTGGCATACTACCTTCTAGACTCAATTCGGTCGTATGTATCAAATTCCATACTATTTGGGCAAATATTAGACGTTTGGTGCACAATAAAAGGCAAATCGGACGAAGATATATGGGAGCTATATCCAAATTTTTACCGATTATCTCCAATTTTTATAGGGTACGTCCTTGGGCCAAACAAATGGTTTGTGCAAAATTTCATCTGGATCGGGTAATAAATGCGAACTGTACTTTGTTTACAAAAATACACGGACAGACGGACGGACGGACGGTCGGACATGCATAAATCGACTCAGAATGTGATTCTATGCCGATCATCAAAAGGAACTATGGGTCTATCTCGTTTCCTTTTGCCTGTTACAAACAAATGCACAAAGATATAAAACCCTGACCATCTTGTGGTGTAGGTTATAAAAAAAATATATCAAAGAATTAGTAAAATTTGCAAACTCAGAATTGAATGTCATTTTCCGTTTTAAACAAATAAAGTTGAGTATGAAAAGAATAAAATATATCGACTTCATGACACCCATATCCAAATTGTTTTTTGGAGGTCCCAACGAAAAATTCCCAAAATGGAATTTAAGCTCGGTATAAGCTTGCTATAACCCCATTTCAACCGCTTTTATATCTATAAAAGAGGAAAATGTTTGTATGTTTGTTTGTAATTTATGGACTCGAAAACTGCTGCACAGATTTTCCTCAAAATTTCCAAGTAACATAGGCTATATAAATTTTTAAAATTCCACTTGGTACTGGAGATATAGCATCAGAAGTGGAGGTAACTCCCAAAAATTTAGATTTTATAAGCCCATATCTATTGATCGATCGATTGATCGATCGATACAGTCTCCAAATTTGGTATGTGTGACGAAATTTGATCAGAAAATATATTTGCCAAATTATATTGAAATCGGTTCAGATTTGGATGTAGCTCCCACATAAATTGTCGACCGATTTCGTTTATTTGATACCCCAAACACGATATGTATGTTCGATACCAATGAAATTTGAAATGTGTCACGGGATTTGATCAGAAGATACATTTTTCAATTATATTGAAATCGGATATAGCTCCCATATATATTTTCGATCGATTTCACGTATTTGATGCACCAAACACGATACGTATGCCCGATTCCAATTAAATTCGGCATGAGTGACTAAATTAGGTAAAAAAATAAATTTGTCAAATTTTATATTTATGTTCGTCGATCTCATGTATGTAAGGTACCAAACAATGAAATTCGGGCAGAGGCGAAATTTGTACCACAAAAAAAAAAATACCAAATTATATTGAAATCGGTTGAGGTTACGTATATCTTCCACATATATTTTTCGGCCAATCTCATGTATTATGTACCAAACACAATATGAATGTCCGATGTCAAAGCAATGTAGAATGTGTGGAGAAATTTGGTTACAATAATAAATTTGTCAAATTAATTAGAAATCGATTAAGATTTGGATATAGGTCCCATATCTCGGCTGATTTCACATATTTGATGCACCAAACACGGTATGTACCTCCAATTTCAATGAAATATGGAAGGTGTGACGGAATTTGGTGTAAAATTAAATTTTGTCAAGTTATATTGATATCATTTGAGATTGGGATATGATTTTATTAAGAAGATTAAATTTGCCATGTTCCTGCTTTTCTCATGGTCAGCTGTTCCTGGCATGTGCACGCGTTGAAAGACCGACCTATTTGTTTGTTTACGCATTAAAGTATTACAATAAAATTTTTGAATTTGTTTCACTTATTTATTTTTCAAACCAACAAAATTATAAATGCATATGAACGCGAAAGGAGTAGCGAAGCGTGCTGGGTTCAGCTAGTTTACCCATAAAATTGTTTCAAATTTGGAATTTAAGACTCGCAAGAGATAATAATCCTGTAATATGAAATTGTCCATATATGTTCCGTTTTAGTATGGTCACATACATATAACGCTTCCTGATCATTATAGCATCCTATGTCGATTTAACGATGACCTTCCGTCTTTGGAAATCACCCTACCTTTCGAACGCATGGTAGTAGGCTGATAAAATTTTACTCAAATGTGATCTTCGTCTGCAGGACTTTTGGTCTTGAACTTAGGCTATTAAGGTCCACGTTTAGTTATAGCCCCCAAACAACTGTACCTCCCTATATTAAGTAGTTTGATAATTTTTGCCACACTGTTCACCGGAATCGTTTCAAATTTCGTATTAATGGTTTGTAATGGGTGCTACATTCTGTGGCGGAAGATTGGCTATGTAGGTGAACGTCTTTGTATAGCCCCCATATAACGACACCTCCCCATATCCGCAATTTTGGTGATTTTAGAGATATTATTCAACGGTATTGTTTAAAACTTCGTATTTGTAGTTCCTAATAGGTACTACAATCTATGACAGAAAATTGATATACATGTCCAGGTCTTTGCATAGCCCTTATATATCGATACCTCCCTCTATTCGGCATTTTGATGATTTTAGATACATTACTCACCAGAATTGTTTCAAATTTCGTATTTGGAGTTTCTAATGGTAACATCAGTTACTGACGTCTTCGTATAGTCCCATATAACAGTACCTCCCTATATTCGGTATTTTTATGATTTTAAGTACATTATTCATCGGATCTGTTAAAAATTTCGTATTTAAAGTTCAAAATGAGTACTACAGTCTATAACAGAAAATTTAATATGCCAGTCCAGGTAAGAAAATCAAAGTTGGAGAAAATCAGTTCAGATATAGCTTTAGCTCCCATACATATGTTGCATCCGATTTGGGGTTTAAGTCCCTCACATGTGTAATATGCACTCCAGCAAAAGAATGATATTTGGTACCAGATATTAGATACAGCCCAGAAATAATTGTTTACAATTTGGTCAAGCTCGGTTCAGATTAGGATATAGCTCCCATAAATTTCTTTATACGATATCAAGTTTATTGTGAACCAAATATCTGATATAAGCTCAAATTAACTGAATTTTGGCAATTACAACTGAATTCATCCTATAAACCAGTACTTCAAATTTGGTGTAAATCGATTCAGATATGGCCATAGCTCCCACATATATATGCTTTATTCGATTTGATGTTTAAAGTCCTTCACGTGCGTAATATGCATTTCACAACAATGATCTTTGGTACAGTTCTGAAATAAGATACAGTTCCGAAAGAAGTGCATAAAATTTTGTCAAGTTCGGTTCAAATTTTATCAAGATCGGTTTAGATTTGGATGTATCTCCCATATATATCTTTAATCCGATTTCAGGTTTATTGTGCGAATAACGGCTAATATCAGCCCAAATGGAGTGAATTTCGAGACGTATGTTTGCATTTTGTGGAACTCGGCTCTGATATATATTTTTATACCCTCCACCATACATAGTATTAAGTTCGTCATTCCGTTGATGACTCATCGAAATAATCAGTTTAGACCCAACAAAGTATATATATTCCCGATCAGCGTAAAATTCTAAGACGATTTAGCCCTGTCTGTTCTTCAGTCTGTCCGTCTGTTGTAATCACGCTAGAGTCAAAACGAATTAAGATAGGAAGCTAAACTGTTGCACCGATCTCTCTTTTGTCCGCAGGCAGGTCAAGTTCGAGGATGGGTTATATCGGTAAACGATATCGTATAGCACCCATATAACGGTACCCCCCGATATTCGGTATTTTGATGATTTTAGCATCACTTTTCAATGGAATTATCTGAAATTCCACACTAGGAGTTCCTTGTGACTTGTTTACCCCCTGAAAGAGAATTGGTCCACAATATTGTATATCCCCCCTATAACGGTACCCCTGATATTCGGTGTTTTGTTGATTTTAGCCTCACTTTTCAATAGAATTATTTGAAATTCCACACAAGGAGTTCCTTGTGAGTACTTTACCCCTTGAAAGAAAATTGTCTATATAGGTCCACGATATCGTATATCCAACATATAACGGTACCCCCCGATATTCGGTATTTTGATGATTTTAGTTAAATTTTCAATTTCAACGGAATTGTTTGAAATTCTGCATAAGGAGTTAATTGTGACTACTTTACCCCCTGAAAGAGAATTGTCTATATAGGTCCACTATATCGTATACCCCCCATATAAAGGTACCCCCGATATTCAGAATTTTAATGATTTTAGACACATTTTTCAACGGAATTGTCTAAGATTCTTCAAAAGGGGTTCTTTGTGAGCACTTTACCCCCCGACAGAGAATTCTCTATATAGGTCCACAATATCCTATGTCCCCCCACATATCGGCACCTTGCGATATTAAATATTTTAAAGATTTTAATAGAAATAGTTTTATTGGATTTTATTTTTTTTTGAAAATTTCTTAATTCGTTCCAAATGGTAGAGGGTATTCAAAATTCGGCCCGCCCGAAGTTATTGCTTTTTTACTTGTTTTAATATAATCCTTCTCAAAGTGATATCATACACTCTATAGAAATGTTATTTGGTATAAAAGATTAATATGTCTCCGTCAAATTTAGTGAAAATTGTTCAGAATTGGATATGCTTCCATATATTAGTTTCCTCTGAAACCAAACTACAACAGCTCTGAAGCCAAATGTTGATAGGTGGTATGATCTACTTTAAATAATTTTTTTTGTTACGGGAGCTCTATTAAATTTGCATAGTGGTGTAGGGTATCATATAGTATCATATCATTAAAAATCGGCCTTGTCGAACCTAATGTTTTTTACTTGGTTTATGCTCTTTTAATCCGTTAATACTACACATTCGTTTCAATTGGAAAATATATAGTTGCTTCTGCATCCATATCGTATCGTTTGTATTTTTGGTATGCAGATGGACGTACATTCACACAAACTACGAATGCCATAGATGTAGATGTTGTATTATTGAAATCCCAAACCTTCAATCTGTATGCCTATAGTTATCGAAAAATTGGATTGCAATTTCCCTCGCCACTAGATATCCCCTATGTGAACTTTGGAAATAAGATTGATTACAGATTGTTACGTTGTACGCACATGTTTTTATGGTGATAAATGATCAATTCTGATTGCCACAAATAAATCTCCGTTTTTTACAAATTGAAAACTTAAATTTAAAAATCCCAAGAAGAATCTGTGAAACCCTTTATTTACATTCCATTAAGAATTTCCTTTCAACGCGATGTGTATTTGAAATTAACAGTCTTCAGCTTATTTGCATAAAAAGAAGTTAAGAGAACTTTTATAAAATGCAGTCTGCTAAGGATGCAATAGATGAACACAAAAACACACACACTCACACACTAGCACTTTGCACACATTCCCATTTGTATCAGATTGGCGAGGTAGGAAAAATAAAGAAACAATGGCATGTTGTTAGTAATATTGCGTTTTTCCCCCTCCGGACTCGCTGCTGGCAGAAACAAATCGTGTTGATGAAGGTACCGCAACAGGAATCCTTAATGTGCCCTCTTATATGCATACAAAGGTTGGTTGCCTCTGTGTTTAACCTCAATGGTACCTAAGTTGATGTTGCAGATGAAGACGAAGAAGACGACGACTACGACGATTGATGAGTTTAGTGCACATAAAAAAGTTGCACACACACACACATGTTACCCCCCACTGCCGCCGCACCACCACACCATACTGCGTTATTATACTGCAGTGACTGTAACTCGTACTCTCATTCGAACTGCTGCTACCATACCATTCATCTCAAGTTACATATTTGTTGGAAAAAGTGAAATATGCGCACAAGTGAAAAGCCAAGTAACTAATGCACATTCTTCATCTTTCCCACGAATGAATAACAATTCCAGAAGATGCAAATCATTTTGATTCTATGCAACTTGTGGCAAACGAGAGGTGGTACCTGATGCCATTAGGAACATTTGCTGTGACAGAGAGAGAGAGAGAGAAAGAAGGAAGAAAATTGATCAACATGATATCGTGCTTGGATGCTGAGGAAATTAAATTACAAATCCTTAATATTTTCCTTGGGATTAGGAAAATTCTTCAGATTACCAATTTTCATACCATTCGCCATACATAGGATGGATGGTATATTGAGTTTGTCAATCCGTTTGTAACGGTTTGTAATGGAAATAATAAGTTTGGAACCAATGAGTTAAAAAGTATTAGTCGGTTTTGCCATCAGATGCATACCGACTGAATTTCGACTGAAGGTTCACCCTTTTTGGAGTACATAGGGAAGGAATTTGGAAGGAATGGGCCAATATTATTCTCTTTTCATCTGAACTAACTCTGATATTTGTAATATATATGTCCGACTTGGACTATATCGACTACTTTCTTCCCTTTAAATGAGTTATACGATATTTTTTGGAAAATGTTGGAATATGTGTGAGATACCAGATGTAATGGACCAAAGAATTCCAATGCATCTAGTACTGATAACATTTGAAGAAAATCAAAAATCTATAAATTTTTTGGGAAGAATCTAGTATTCCACACATTACCAGAGATATAAATATTTCAAACCGTGAACCTTTGTGGGAGAGGTTCCGGAATGGATATCTTTCGTTTTTACATTGGAACTTGCATTAGTAAATCCAGTAAGGAAAAGTCAAAAGCCGAGCGGGGCCGACTATATGATACCCTACACCACCCTGCATATTTAGTAGAGCTCCTTTAAAAAAAATAATTTATTTGAAGTAGATCATACCACCTATCAACATTTGGCTTTAGAGCAGTTTTAGTTTGGTTTCAGAGGGAACTAATATATGGGAGCTATATCCAAATCTGAACCAATCCCGGTGGCAAAGGCATTTCCGAGCTCTATAAGGTACCTTGTAACAAATATCATTGTTGTCGAATGCATTTACGAATGTGATGGACTTAAACACCAAATCTGATGAAATATATACAGGGTGAGATAAAAAAAACTGCAACAAAGTCAAAAGTAATAACTTTTTTTTTTTTTTTTTTTTTTGTTTTTAATTTTATTGAATGAAAGCTAAAAATCCAGGAAATACCATCGAATTTTAGAATAACTCTAGATTTGTTCGAATTGGTCACCTTTGTCACGAATTATGGCCTTCAAACAGCAAATGAAACCGTCACACGCTGCCCAAATGTTGCTCTGCGGTATTTTGGCCGATTCTCGGCGAAGCACTTGCTCGTCCGACAGCTGCATACAAAAGCATTTTGGTGAGAATTTTCCAGAAAAAAGTTATTCGTGATGGAATTCAAGCGTGATAGTGTGATTTCTATATATTTGGCTGGAAAACCACAAGTGGCCATCGTTAGAGCACTCCAGCATTTAAATGTGAATAAATCTTTTATGTCTCGCACCATAGCTCGTTACCGTGATACTGGTAGCGTAGTCGGACGTCAAGGAAGTGGACGGAAGAAAACAGCAACATCAGCAGAAATGGTTCGAAAAGTAATGAAGCGACTTGATCGAAACCCGCAATATCCATTCGGCAAATATTGAAAAATGAGTTCGGGGTAAAGCCATTGAAATTCCAAAAAGTGCAAGAACTTACACCGCAACAAAAAGAAAATAGACTCCAAAGAGTGGCTTCGCTTGGTCGAAAGTGGTGAATTGCCGGATTTGGTTTTCTGCGAAGAGAAAACATTCGTTGTCCAGCAGTTTGTAAACAAACAAAGAAAAGCTGAAAATGTGCACCTTCGGTTGGCCACCAGAACTCAAGCGCCGCCATAACAGCCAATGGTCACTCTCCGCTCCTATTAATCGACCATGGCATCAGAATAAATGACGAATATTATAGCGAAAATATTCTGGATGACGTATTAAAGCCTTAAGCACGCAAACATATTGGACATTCCAACAGGACTCAACACCATGGAACTCAGCAAGCGCCAGACAAGAATGGTTACAAAATGATGTTCCTCACTTCATTTCCATCTCATAATGGTCACTAAAATCTCTGGATGCCAATCCGTAGGACTAATGTGTCGGAAGTATTTTGGAAAGCAAGATTGGCGCTAAAAAATACCAAAGTGTCTCACCAAAATGCTTTTGTATGCAGCTGTCGGACGAGTGGTTAGAAATGACAGCAGTCAGAAATTGGTTGCAGTTTTTTTCATCTCACCCTGTATATTGATGCTCTAGCTATGTCTGAACCGATTTCTAAATTTGATGTACTTGCTTCTAGACTGAATTTGGTTGGATGTGCCAAAATTCAGGTCATATGGGCTTATATTGGCCATTTGGGGCACAACTCTGTCGAAGATATATGGTAGCTACATCCAAATCTGATTCGATTATTACCAATTTTAATAGGGTACGTCCTAGGGACAAACAAATATTGTTTGCAAAATTTCATCTCAATCGGATAATAAATGGGACCAGCATTTTGTTCACAAAAATACATGGGCAGACGAACGGACAGGCGGGCTGACATGCATAAATCAACTCAGAAACTGATTCTAAGAAGATCCTCAAAAGTAACTATAGGTTTATCTCATTTCCTTCTCTCTGTTACAAACAAATGCACAAAGATATAATACCCTTACCACTATGTGGTGTAGAGTATAAATATTGGGATATATGCAATTTGAAGAGAATCTGATGCTTATTTCGCATTTTATGAAAGATATAACTGTTCAAAATTTTGACCCTTTTGTAGGGGAGGTACAAAATTGGGTGGTCCGATAAATTCCGTATTCGCAACAGTTCCTGCGTATATAGAAATATTGGAATGTGGGAAATTTAAAGACATTTGTACTCTTGTTGCAAATTTTATAAGAGTTATAATTTTTCCAAATTTTGTGAATTTGTGGGGGAGGTACCAGACGGGGTATTCCAATATATTCCGTCTTCACATCATATCTTGTGTTTATAGAAGTATTGGGATGTGCGAAATTTGAAGACTTTTATTTTACATTTTATAAGAGTTATAATTATTCCAAATTTTGACCCTTTGTGGGGGAGGTACCAGATGGGGTGATCCGATATATTCCATTTCCACACCAGATCCTTTGTTTATAGAAATATTGGCATGTGTGAAATTTGAAGACATTCGGGCTCTTATTTCACATTTTATAAGATTTATAATTATTTCAAATTTTGACAATTTGTGGGGGAGGTACCAGATGGGGTATTCCCATATATTTCGTTTTCACGCCAGATCTTGTATTTATAGAAATATTGGAATGTGCGAAATTTGAAGAATATCGGACACTTATTTGATATTTTATAACTGTTATAATTATTCCCAATTGTGACCCTTTGTGGAAGAGGTACTTGATGGAGTGGACCGACATTTTCGCACCTGACGTGGCACTGATGGAAATATTAGGATTTGCAAAGTTGGATCAAAATCGAGTCCTCTGTTCTCTTTCTATGCAGTAGAATATTTTTTTTTTTTTAATTTCGACATTTTGTGCGGGATGTACCAGAAGGAGTGAATCGATATTGCCCATCTCCGAACTCGATCTAAGTTTGATAATAATATTACTATGTTCGGACCAAATCGGATACTCTCTTCGAGAGTTATCGGACGCACCAGCCAGCCAGACGGACATCGCTAGATCAACTCCAAATGTCCTGAAACGGATTTGGTCCAAAGAGACCTAGGGTCTAAAATCGTTATTACGATGAGCCACGTTTTAGCCGTATCAAATGAAATATACCCTCTGTAGCCATTTGGCTGAGCGTATAAAAAATTACATTGATTCTTGATCCAAGTAAAATTCTAAGACGATTTAAACGCGTTCCTGTATTCATCTTTTGTAGTCATTTTGAGCTAGCTTAAAATGTTTAAATATTCCCGATTTCATATTATAGTTATATATCTCATCGAGTGTGATATCTTATAAATCTAAGCTCTACTTCAAATTCCAACACACCCTAGTTGCAATACCTACAATTTACCTATGAATTCCATCACCTTAAATATTGGCTTATTTCTTCTTCGTCTCAACAAAGACCAGCAGCTATATTCCATTGAGACACTCACATGCCAACACCCGTTTTCAAACAGAATATATAACAAAAAAAAAAAAATAAAGAAATAATAACAACAGCAACAACAACAAGGCACCATGCAACATTAAATCTGTTTTATTGAAGAAATGCTCAACCGAGGCAATATGGAGCTGCAAAACACAAAAAGGATTGCAATAAAATTACTTTTTAGTGCATTATCTATTCCCTTTTGAAATGGTATTTTATTTTTGTTCCTTGCTTCCCCTCTGGCATTGCTGCCAACTAGAGCTAAGTGGTGGCTTCTTTAGGATGCCATCACATGAATGTCGAGCGACCAAAGAAAGCCTTAGAGAATTTGCTTTGATTTAAAGTTAGAAACATTCTTGAAATTTTGCATAGGTACAGGGTTGCCCATATTCGACGGACCCATCTGGCAACGCCATAACTTTTGACATAGATGTCACATCGCTTAATGGCATACCGCGTTTGAAGCGTCAGTCCAAGCAGATTTTTACCATGAACCAATACACGCCACGCGAGCGCTCTGAAATCGTTGAAATTTATAAGAAGTCAATTGTGAAACTCAACGTGCTTTTAAAACATTAAAAAATGTGAGAAGTGCGCCTTCTAAGAACACCATTAAGCGTTTATACGAAAAATTTTCAACTGGTAAGGCTCTTTCTAATCCGAAGAGGCCATATAAAAGTCGACCAAGGCGATCGGCCGAGAATATCGCTGCCGTACGAGCCAGTGTTGAGAGGTCGCCAAGAACATCCCAAAAACGCCGTTCTCAGCAGTTGGGCATGGGGTTGGGCTCGGTCCACTTTACAACGGATTATTCGCATTGATTTGCATTTGTTCCCGTACAAAATTCAATTGACGCAAAGAATGTTGCCTGCGACAAGCCTCGTCGATTGGAATGGGCCCAAAGGTCCGTCGAATATGGGCAACCCTGTATGTGGACTTTTCTGTTAAAATTTAACATATATTGAAGCACATATTTAAAATACTGTAACAATGCAATCTGAGTGCATATTCCACTGAAATTAACTATTTTATCTAAATTCACCGAGAGATTTAAAAAAAGCAAGTAAAAAATCAGTTAAGTTAGTCCGGGTTGAAATTTTAATAGCCTCCACCATTTTGAAGAAACTTGAAAAATTTAACAAAAAACCATCGAAAAATACCGCACAATGAAAAACCCTTATAAGGGGCTGCATAGGCAATCTTTTGTCATCAGCTGTAGCACCCATTACGAACTTCAAATACGAAATTTGAAACACTTTCGGTAAAAAAATTTCGCTAAAATAATCAAAATATCGAATATCTCACCCTGTATATATCTATGAAAAAACTACAACCAACTTCATACTGTTGTCATTTCCAAGCCTCTGGCCCGACAGCTGTTAAAATTATTCCAGTGACAGCTCATTATATTGTTTACAAGCGTAAAAAAGCATTTTAGTGAGAATTTTTCAGAAAAAAAGTTATTCGTCATGGAATTCAAGCGTGGAAACCCAGAAGTGGCTATCGTTAGAGCACTCCAGAATTTAAATGTGAATTAATCTTTTGTGTTTCGTACCATCGCTCGTTACCGTGATACTGGTAGCGTAGCCCGTCAGCGTCAAGGAAGTGGACGGAAGAAAACAGCAAAATCAGCAGAAATGGATCGAAAAGTAAAGAAGCGACTCGATCGAAACCCGCGTCGCAGTGGCCGAAAAATGGCTCGTGAGCTGAACATATCGCAATATTCCATTCAGCAAATATTGAAAACTGAGCTCGGGGTAAAGCCATTGAAATTCCAAAAAGTGCAAGAACATACTCAGCAAGGGAAAGAAATTAGACTCAAAAGAGCTAAAGAGTTGCTTCGCTTGGCCGAAAGTGGTGAACTGTCGAATTTAGTTTTCTCCGTTGAGAAAACATTCGTTGTCCAGCAATTTGTAAACAAACAAAATCACCGTGTTTACTTGCCAAAGAGGTCAACTGAAAATGTGTACCTTCGTTTGGACACCAGAACTCAAGAGCCGGCCATGGTTATGGTGTGGACCGCCATAACAGCCGATGATCGCTCTCCGCAGACCTTGGACATTCCAACAGGACTCAGCACCATCGCACTCAGCACGCGCCACCCAAGAATGGTTACAAAATGAGGTTCCTCGCTTCATTTGCAGCGCACAATGGCCACCAAAATCTCCGTATACCAATCCGTTGGACTATTGTTTCTGGAATATTTAGGAAAGCAAGGTTAACACTAAAAAATACCAAAGTGTTGATCACCTCAAGCAAGCGCTTCGCTATAAATGGGCCAAAATACAACATTAAGGCAGCGTGGCCGTTTGAAGGCCATTATCGTTCAAAAGGTGACCAATTCGAACAAATTTAAACTTATTATAAAATTTGATGCTGTTTCGATATTTTTTGCTTTCATGCAATAAAATTTAAAAAAAATGTAAATATTATGGCGTTTGACTTTGTTGCAGTTGTTTCATCTCCACCCTGTATTGTTGAGGGTATAAAAATACACTTCAGGGATGAAGTTTCTAATATATAAGTTTTTTTTTTTTCGAATTTTCACCACAACCGTCTCAAATGGATGTTGAATCCAAAAACAATTTGAAAAGTATCAGTCGTCATCTGATATCTGATATCTAGGTATTCCCCGCCTTACCCCCTGTTAAACATTACCATCGTTCTCCACTAATGAACAAACGTTGTTTTTATAAAAAACAACAATAAAGGAATTAAGCCTGACCATTTTGCAACAACAAAAGATTATTCAAAACTTTAACCATTTATTGGTCTAAGCCTGGTATAATTACTGCGACGTGCCAGGTTTGGGCTATATCGACTAAATCCTCCCCTTTATTTAAATATTCGTACATATTTTTATTTTTTTTTTTTTTTCAAAATGTTAAAATTTTGTGGAGAAGGTAAGGATACAACAGATACAATATTTATATGCGCAATAATTATTTTTTTCCAGTTTTGAGATATTAATTGGTAATTTTTTGTAGGGAGATGCCGGAAGAGTGGACCAACATATTCCATATTTACATTACATGTGAGGCATATAGAAATATTATTTTTTACCCTTGGTGGTGGAGGTAGCTGAAATAGTGGACCGATATCAACCACCACCAGATTCTGTGTTATTAAAAATATTAGAATTTTGGAAGGTTTTAATCTATCGAATACGTTCAAATCTTGTGTTGATAGAAATATTAGGACGTGCGAAATTTGAAGATATTCGCAATCTTATTTCACACTTTTGTAGGGGAGGTACTTGATGGACTGGGTCGATATTGTCCATTTTCTTACCCAACCTAGCATTCACTCAAATATTAGGATTTTAAACAAATTGAATATGGTGATGAAATTTCTTATGTCTCTCACATTCGAAATATGAGCCCACAACAATGATATTTGGTACCAGTTAACTTATGGGGCTCAAAAATAACTCTGTCAAATTTTTGTACCAAATGGCCAATATCAGCCTAAATTAACTGAATGTTGTGACTTCCAATGGAATTCAGCCCAGACGAAAGAACTAAAATTTTTGGCGAAAATCGGTTCTGATATAGCTTTAACTCTCATATATATATCTTTTATCCGACTTGGTGTTTAAGTCCCTCTTATGAGTTATGTGCACCCCACAACAATGATATTTAATACCAGACATCAGATACAGCTCCAAAATATCTCTGCCAGATTTTATCGAGATCGGTTCACATTTTTATATATCTTTGATATACATCTTCATCCGATATTAATGTTATTGTCCACCATATATTTAATATCAACCCAAATTGGATTTTCATTTTCATATTCCATATTCGTGAAACTTCTGCGATATATCTATTGCTCCAATAAATATTTATACCCTACTCCACATAGTGGTAAGGGTATTATGTCTTTGTGTATTTGATTGTAATATGGAGAAGGAAGACAGATAGACCCATAGTTACTTTTGAGGATATTTTTTTTTAATATAGTTTTTATCGAAGTCATATGCAGCAATATTATTTGATACTAGAGGTACCAAAGCTTCCGTCAAATTTATTGAAAATCGCTTCGGAGTTGGATATAGTTCAGAAATTGTGACTACTCTAGAACCATGATACGCATTCCAATAATGTTCATAGTTGGTATGATCTACGTCACAAATATTCCCAATAGAAACTATTTTTTTATGGGAGCTCTACTAAATACGATTAGTTGTGTAGGGTATCGTAAAGTTGGCCCCGCCCGACTTTTGACCTTTCCATAGTGGTCATAGATCAAATTTTGCATGTAGCCCTCATATGGCGTAACTTTCAGATATTCAATATTTTTATTTTACTTTTTACTTTTGTTTTGCCTTTAATATAGCATTACTACCTATAGTTAAATTTTCATATCTTCTGGCGCACTCTAATGTCCGTACACACATGTATACATGACTTTTTTTGTTTGTTTATTTTTCGTACACAATTTAACATTCTGAAAATGTTGTTTATTGCTATTGTACATATATTCGGGGCATTCGGTTAGTGAATGCAACCGACATTTTGGAATGTATCTGTCTTTGTGAACAGATGGAAATTTATATATGAAAAACATGCATGTTGTTTTGTTGTAACTGAAAACAGAGAGCGGTACAGGATGTGTATTTGTACCGTGTTCAGTGAATAGGCACGCACACACACACAAAATGTATATCTGCGTCCAGCTATGTGTCATGTATATCAGTCCGATTTTTTCATGATACCTTATACCTCCCGAAAAAATATCTTCGGTTAACACCTTTTGTGTTGTTTTCCTCGTTTTAAACAGAACAAATATTTAAATGTTCTTTTGGCACATTCAAATATTCCATAAATGTGGTGGGCAGAGACATCCACAATGATGATGGGGACGATGATAAAATGGAAGATATGCCATAATTGTGGAATGTGTTCTGGTATTATAAATACAAGGAAGAAATGAAACAATGGTGCTCCAGTTTAAAGGGTTTGTAAAATACTTGCAACTAAACACTGTCCGAAATTTAATTATTGGCAATATATATCAAACGGAAAGAACAAATGTCGGATGGGGACTAATATGCCCTAATTCACTGTAAATATTTAACGAAAAAACAAGTAAAATAGCTGTAAGTTGAGCCAGGGCGAACACTGAATACCCTCCACCATTTGGAACGAATTTGGCAATTCTCAAAAACAATAAAATCCGTTAAAAATTCTGTTAAAATCTTAAAAATACCGAATGTAGCTGTTACATTAAAGTCTATAAAACGACATGGACCTGCATAGGTAACTTTTGTCATAAGCCATTACAATATTCAAATGCGAAACTTAACAAAAAACATCGGTGAAAAATGTAGCTAAAATCAGCAAAATACCGAATATCGGGAGATACCGTTACATGGGGGCTATATGAAGACGTGGACCTGCACACACAATTTTCTGTCTTTGGCTGTAGTATCCATTACGAATTTCAAATGCCAAATTTGAAAGACTTCCGGTAAATAATGTCGCTAAAATCAACAAAGTACCGAATATCGAAAGGTACCGTGACATGGGGGTTATACGAAGACGAGGACCTGCACTGACAATTTTCTGTCTTAGGCTGTAGCATCCATTATGAACAAACAATTCCGGTGAAAAATATCTCTAAAATCATCAAAATACCGAATTGCGGTGAGTGCCGTTATATGGGTGCTGTACGAAGACGTGGACCTGCACAGACAATTTTCTGTCATAGGCTGTAGTATTCATTTCAAACTTTAAATACCAAATTTGAAACAGTTCCGATGAAGATTGTCGCAAAAATCATCAAAATTCCTAAAATCGGGAGGTACCGTTTTATGGGGACTATACCAAAACGTGGACCTACATGGCCCATTTTCAATACCAAAAGTCCTGCAGACATAATATACATTTGAGTAAAATTTTATCAATCTACTTCAATTTGTTCGGAAGCTAGAGTGATTTCTACAGACGGACGGACATCGCTAAATGGACATATAATTTTATTTTGATCAAGAATATATATACTTTGTGGGGTCTAAAGTATATATTTTGAGGTGTTACAAATGGAATGACAAACTTAAAATACCCTCCATACTATGGTTGAGGGTAGAAAAAAGAATTCATAATTATAAGAGCAATGAAAGGGATAAATAAGGATTCTACGAAACGTAATATATCTAGTTTGTAATTTAGATTTAAATCACAGATGTGGTATATCCAGGTATTGAGAACTTTAAATACGAAATTTGAAAAAATTCAGGTCAAAAATGGTCTCTAATATCATTAAACTGGAAACAGTTTTGCTGAATATGTAGTGCCGTTAATATCATCAAACTACCAAATATAGGGAGGTGTCGTTATAGGTAAGCTATATAAAGAAATGGACCTACATAGATAATTTTCCGCCATAGCTTGTAGCATCCATTACGAGCTTCAAATACGAAATTTAAAATAATTCCGGTGACTAATGTTCTTTAAATCAACAAAATATCGGGCTGTATCGTTATATATGCCTATACGAAGATATGGACCTAAATACGCAATTTTCGTCACAGGCTGAACTACCCAATACGAACTTAAAATACGAAATTGAAAACAATGGTAATAAAAAAACTTGGCTACAATCGTGAAAATATCGAATATCGGGAGGTATCGTTATATGGAGGATTTACGATATCGTGGACCTATATAGAAAGTTCTTTTCCACAATTTCATTGAAATATTTGGTTAGAAATATGAAAATAGAGAATATCGGGAGGTATCGTCATATGGGGATATACGATATCGTGGACCTATATAAAATATTCTCGTCTGTATGTCAATTGAAATCACGATACAGTCAATTGAAATCACGATACGTAGAGCTTCAACATTTGGGAGAACAATTTATACTGTGTCTTGATAATATTTTCAGTACATCGCTCAACTTTTTTGTATAGCTCCCATATGAGGGTACCTCCTGATATTCGGTATATTGATGATTTTAGCGACATTATTCACCGGCATTGTTTCAAATTTGGTATTTGAGATTCGTAATGGATACTAAAGCCTATGACAAAAAAGTATTTGTGCAGGTCCACGTCTTCGTATAGCCCCCAATACAACGGCACCTGCCGATATTCGGTATTTTGATGATTTTAGCGACATTAATCATCGTAATTGTTTCAAATTTGGTATTTGAAGTTCGAAATGGATACTACAGCCTAAAGGCGGGATCACACGATTGCCGCAATGCGCCAATTATTGGTGCATTTTATATGCCAATCGTGTGATTGCACAATTTATTGTCCAATGCGACAATCAAAAATAAATTGTGCTGATTTGCGGCAATCAAATACAACTCTGGTACGACAATCGTGTGAACTGTTAATAGACAACCTTGCGCAAATTTAAATTTGAAAAATGCGTCAATATTTATTGTTTTCTAGTGCGTCAATCAAAGAAGACAATACGCGTCAATAACCTGATTTTTTTTAAATAATATTTTTTCTTGTGTTTGTACCGTCAACATTTCTTTGTCGTAAGTAAAGTAAAGTTAATTTAAATTGTTGTATTTGCTATAATTATGTTCATATTATGTATTTGCAGCTTTAATATGGAATTCGGTGATTGCATTGTATACGAAAATTCAGCTGAGCTTGAGTTCTTTTCCCCCGATCAGCAACCAGAAACACCTGTGCCGAAAAAAAGAAAAAAACCAAGTGTAATTTGTTCCTGGACCTACACTGCAATACAGGAGCTGATACAAGCTGTGGAACAGCATCCATGTGTTTGGCAGTATTCATCCACCGAGTACAAAGATAGGAATAAACGGGAGCAGGCATGGCGGGAAATTGAAAAAATGTGTACAGGGCACACGGTGGAAGACTGCAAGGCCAAATGGTGCAACATTAAAACGGCCTTTCAAAATGTAAAAAAAAAACTAAAATCAAAATCTGGTCAGGGAGCCGAAAATACCATACCACATTGGCCGCATTGGTCTGCAATGCAATTTTACAACGACCACTCTGTGTCAAAAATGTCAAGTACAGTGTCAACATTAGATTTGGATGACTCTGGAAGTACTTCACAACATGCCGCTGCTGAGATTGTAAAGGTAGACAAAAGTGACATTTTGCAGCGTGCAGTTAAGTGTTTAGATGCGGAGGAAGATAATTGGCACGCGATTGGGATGTATTTGGCATCACAAATGCGAGAAATTGCCAAGAAAAACAAGAAGGCTGCGAACAAACTGCATTTCCAGCTTGTCAAAGTCGTAATGGATGCAGCTTTGGAAGCTGAAGAAGATAATTAAGCCTTGATAAATTTTTTGCGTTATATTTCATTTTTTAAATTGAATTTTTATAGTATGTATATGTAAGTTTTTGTTTTGTAATTTTGTTTGCAATATTGAAGTACCTTCCTAGTCCGTATTTTTTTAGATACTAAAAATGAATTAAATAAAACTATAGTAAATTTTCTGATTTTAAATTAAAGTTTAAATTTTATTTGATATATAAAATTATTTATATATTTTTATATTGCCAGCTCAATTCTCCAATAGGAGACATGAAATACTTTTCCATTTCATCCCGAACAGCCTTTGCTTCACTTGTTATATAAGAACTTGGAACATTTTCTGTTCCACTCACAGCATCTAGTGGGAAGTCATTTCGCCATGTACCAGGAATTAAAGCACCGTCCTCATCGTAGCGATCAACAAGCAACGACGTTGTATAATTTAAATTTTTTTTTAACAAAAAATTGTGTAATGCACAGCAAGCTAGAGTTGTAGAGGTTGTTTTCTCTGCATTAAGCTTGGAAGGGCGTGAAAAAATTTGAAATCGCTTGACCATTATGCCAAATGCATTTTCTACAACACGTCGTGCTCTCGATAGCCTGTAGTTAAATATTCTCTGCCCTGCAGATAAACTTTTACCAGGATATGGCTTCAGCAAATGTTTCTGCATGCGGAAAGCATCATCCGCAACCAAAACAAATGGAACATTTGCTTGACGACCTGGCAATGGTTTTGGAAGTGGCAAATTTAGCTCATTATTGTTTAAAGCACGTTGAAAAGTACAGTCTCCAAAGACTCCACCATCCGACACACGACCATTACAGCCAACATCAACGTATAAAAAGTTGTATTCGGCATCAACAACTGCCATTAGCACTATACTATGTGTACCTTTATAGTTATAGAAGGTGCTTCCTGAATTAGGTGGTGCTATAATTTGCACATGTTTGCCGTCAACCGCCCCTATGCAGTTCGGGAAGTTCCATAGTTTGTTAAATTTGAAAGCAACGACATTCCATTCTTCCTGCGTGGATGGTATCTACATACATATCAAAAGAAATAATAAGTCAATTAAAAAGCATAAATATGTGTGTATTTAGATTTTTCATACCTTTATGTATGCACCTTTTAACGCTTTATAAATAGCATCACAAACAATTGGTACGAAAAGTGATATGGTATTTGGGGCAACACGGAAGAAGACCGAAAGACTTTTATAACTGTCACCAGATGCAAGAAATCGAAGTGTCACAGCTAAGCGTATTTGTTCGGGAATAGCCTTTCGCATGTTTGTGTCTTGTTTTTTAATATATGGTGACACTAGTTGCAACAATTCGATAAACGTTTCGTCATCCATCCGGATAAAATTTTTAAACAAAAACTTTTGGTTTTCGATTTCCCGGAATTCCATTAATGTTTTGTCATATGCACCATCAGTGCTTCTTTTTGTGAGCCACTCTCTGACCCACGTACTTCTATTTACTTTTTTTTTCTTTCCTTTCATTTTTCTCATCGTCAAATGCACACACCATAATTATAGCTGCTGCAATTTTCTTTTTTTTTAAAGAACACATCTTAATAAAACAAATTTTTAAATGCTTTAACATTTTTAATAAACAAACTTTGACACATAGCAGCTGCTTCTGATATTTGCCGTGTAGTAGAACAATCGTGTGACTGAAGTTGGACAATAATTGTCACTTGATGGTTTTGAGACAATATGCGGCAATCAAATTTATGAAAAGTTGGACAATCATGTGACCGCAGAGAATTTGATTGTGACAATTTATTTATTGTAGTAAAACTTTGGACAATAAAAATTGGTTTAAATTGGCGCATTGCGACAATCATGTGATCCCACCTTAAGACAGAAAATTATCTGTCCGAGTCTAGAAAACTGTATTTGTAGTTCGTAATGGGTTCCAGCCCCGGTAGCAGAAAATTTTACATATGGAGCCACGCTTTCGTATAGCCCCACATAACAGTACATCTCAATATTCGATATTTTGATTATTTTCGCCACATTTTTTACACATTTGGATCTAAATAGAATATTCTCTTTCACGGGTGTTCAGAAGGAACTCCTTGTGTGGATTTTAAGCCAATTCCATTGAAAAATTTGGCTACAATCCTCAAACTACAGAATATCGGGAGGTGCCGTTATATGATATACGATATCGAGGACCTATATAGACAATTCTCTTTTAGGAGGTAAAGTACTCATAAAGAAATGTGGTTAAAATCATCAGAATACCGCATATCGGGGGTAGCGTTATATGGGCGATATACGATATCATGGACCGTTATAGCTCATCTTAGAACTTGACAAAAGACTGGTCTGTGAAAAATGTAGCCCTTATATTAATTCGTTTTGACTCTAGCGTGATTACAACAGACGGACGGACGGACATGGCTAAATCGTCTTAAAATTTTTAGCTGACCAGGACTATATATGTATACTTTGTCAGATCTAAAATCATTATTTCGATGAGTTACAAACCTGTATCTGATATCTCATACCATATAGACAATTCTATTCTGGGGGTTAAGTACTCAGAAGGAACCCCTGGTGTGTATTTTGAGACAATTTCATTGAAGATTTTGGTTAAAATCCTCAAAATACCGAATATTTGGAGGTACCGTTATATGGGGGTCATGCGATATCGTGGACCTATATAAGCAATTCTCTTCCAGGGGGTAAAGTGTACACAAGAAACTATTTGTGTGGATATTTTGACAATGCCATTGAAAAATGTAGCTAAAATCATGAAAATACCCAATATCGGAAGTTACCTTTATATAGGGAATATACGATAACGTGGATATATATAGACAATTCTCTCCCGTGGGTTAGGTACTCGGAAGAAACCCCTGGTGTGTATTTTGACGCAATTTCATTGAAAATGTTGCTAAAATCATGAAAATACCGAATTTCGGAGAATATCGATATCGGACCTATATAAACAATTATCTTCCGTTGTGAATTTTAAGACAACTCCATTGAAAAATGTGGCTAAATAAAAAAATACCGAATATCGGGAGGTTCCGTTATATGGGGGCTATGCTATATCGTGAACCTATATATACAATTCCCTTTTAGGGGGCAAAGTACTCAGAAGGACAATTCCAATTTTAAGACAATTCCATTAAAAAGTGTGGCTAAAATCAAAAAATACCGAACATTGGGAGGTTCAGTTATATGGGGGATATGCGGCATCGTGGACCTATAAAGACAATTCCCTTTCAGGGGGCAAAATACTCACAAAGAACTACTTGTGTAGAATTTCAGACAATTTCATTGAAAAATGTGACTATAATCATCAAAATACAGAATATAGGGGGTACCGTTATATGGAGGCTATATGATATCGTGGACCGATATCGCCCATCTTTGAACTTGACCTGCATGCCGACAAAAGACTAATCTGAAATGTAGCATACCGTCCATACTACGTATAGTGGAGGGTATAAAAACAAGTAAGGAAGTGTCAAAAGTCGGGCGTGCCGACTAATATACCCTACACCACTATGCGAGCTCCCGTAACAAAAAAGTTTATATTCGGAATTTATGTTAAAAGATCCTTCCAACTATGAATATTTTTGAATGCCTATCATGGCTTTAGAGTAGTCACAACTCTGAATCGATTTGGAACAAATTTGATGACTTTTGAATATCTAGCACCAAAGAAAATTGCTGTATAGTACATGATATGACTTCGATAAGTATTAATTAAATATTCATTGGCGGATCGAGTTTCACTAAATGGAAAAATTCGGAAAAATTCCAATTTGGGCTGATATTACATATAGGGTGAACAAGAACCGTAAAATCGGAGGAAGATGTATATCGAAGCTAAATATAAGTCTGAACCGATCTCGATAAAAATTGGCAGAGGTATTTTCCAACTGTGTGTGATGTCCGGTATCAAATATCATTGTTGTGGAGTACATATTGCATTGTGCATGCTTATTTTTCTTATTCCTCTTTAGCTACAATAGCTTTCGCAATAAACTAAGCCCAAACCATTTGAACTCCTTTCATCCAAATTGTGTTAAATACCAGCTCCTTAAAATATTTACACTTTAACATTTTTGTTTTTTTTTTTTTAATAGCGTGGAAGCATTTTTTTATATAATTTTGTTAATTAATTTATTCATATTTTACAATAGTTCGTATTTCTTGCAAAATATTACATTTTTATGATCTTGGCTATAAAAGCTAAGCTAAGCAACAAAGCGCTTCGCATAAACGACTCTAAATAAATTAAATTACAACCTGAAAATTTATGGCCTTTAATGTTTGGCTAAATACTTTGCTGCCTTAAGGAGGTAACATTTTTCATGATGGCATTTTAGTATTCCTTTGGCTGAACTTGTTGCAGCGTTATTGCCGTAAATTCTTCAACATCGGCAACGAGGCAACAGCAGCAACACCGTCACCACCACTACCACCTCTTTGAACATTATTCCCCTCTACGTTGTCGTCGTCTTCGTCGTCCTCATCATCACCTGAATAAGGGCAAACACACACGCACTCACCCACATTCAACATTCTTTTAAAATTCAGTTATTTGGGACATCCTTAAGGATGTGACACACATTGTCGTGGTAGTTGCGTTACTCGTTCTCTTTCTTTCTTTCTATCTTTCCTTCATGCTCCCTTCGTTCATGCACCCTTCTCCTACTTTCCCGTTATAATTTACAATTCATGAAGTATTTACTTTACTAAATAGCAGCAGCAAAATGTGAAACTGGGACATTTTTCTCGTTAAGACATTTACAAATGTTCCTCGGCATAGAGCGTAATCCTGGCTAAAAGTTATCTGCCTCAAACAGTATCCTCGCTGTTGTTCTAAGCCGCAAACCATTCCACACCCACTTGCAGTGCCGATAAAAATAGTGTTAGCTCTTACCTCATTTTCAAGGAGTTCTCTGAAAGAAGTTGAAAAATGGTTGATATCCGTTTAGCGCGTGCAAGGCACAGCGCCGAACTGCACCCAACACCACAGCGAGTGAAATTCCACAAATTTACACACGTCTTAAAGGTAATGGCGAGATACAACAACTTTGGTAAAATTGCAACCACAAAAGCGTCGAAACGCTTACCTTGGCTGAATTTTAATGCGTTTCGCATGTGCCAGGATAGAAGGTGTGGGTGTGGGTGTGGATGTGTGCATTGGTGTAGGTGTTAACGTCTAAAGGTGCTGCATTAGGAAGTGAAGAGGTGTCGATAAATGAGACTGCATTTCAAAAATTTGTAAAACTTTTCAAACTGTAACCATTCATAAGGTGCGATGTGTGAATTGAGATTATTTTGAAGTGAGATAAAAGTCATGATTTTACCATTTTCTATCTTTCTTGTTGAACTGAGAATATAGACTAATTTCCGATGATAAATTTATTCTTCAAGCAAAGTTAATTCTCATGGTAAAATGGATAACTTACCGTTTAAAAAGTTTAGACTACGACCGGTCCAATATATGTGATTCTGTAAAGTTCTTCTGCAAAATATGACCACGATATGTTTGCTTACCTGAAAATAAAAATAATATTTAAAATTAGTTAATAATAAAAAGATTTTTTATAACTAATTTTATAGCAAAATTCATTTTTGTAATTTGATCAAAAAATTCTTTGGGTAAGCAATTTCTAATTTTTCTACGAATTCTGTAGCGTGACATAAAAACTAGTTAGGAAAGTTCAAAAGTCGGTAGGGCCGATTATATGATACCCTACACCTCTACAGGGTGAAATAAAAAAACTGCAAACAATTTCAGACTGCTGTCATTTCTAAGCCAATCGTCCGACAGCTGTTTAAAATTATTCCAGTGACAGCTCATTATATTCTTTACAGGCGTACGAAAGCATTGTTGTGAGAATTTTCGAGAAAAATAGTATTCGTAATGGAATTCATTTCTTTCAAAAACCGCAACAGAAAGAAAATAGACTCAAAAGAGCTAAGGAGTTGCTTCGCTTGGCCGAATGTGGTGAACTGCCGAATTTGGTTTTCTCTGATAAGAAAACATTCGTTATCTCGCAGTTTGTAAACAAACAAAATGATCGTGTTTACTTGCCAAAGAGGTCAGCTGAAAATGTGCACATTCGGTTGGCCACCAGAACTCAAGCGCCGGTCATGGTCATACCAGCCGATGGTCGCTCTCCGCTCGCATTAATCGACAGTGGCATCAGAATAAATGCCGAATATTATCGCCAAAATATTCTGGAGGGTGTATTAAAGTCTTGGGCACGCAAACATTTTGGCCGCAGACCTTGGACATTCCAACAGGACTCGGCACCATCACACTCAGTAAGAATGATTATAAAATGAGGTTCCAATGAGGCACCAAATGGAAACGTACATCCAGAAATGCACTTCATTTGGAGCCATTATTTGCACAATAAACACGAAATGGGATTAAGGAACCTGAACCGATCTCGATAAAATTTGGCAAAATATTTCCGAAATCGGTTGAAGATATATTTGGGAGCTATATCCAAATCTGGACCGATCTTGACAGAATTTGATAGACTTATTTCAGAGCTGTATTTTATATCTGGTACCAACTATTATTGTTGTCTATAACATATTATGCATGTGAGGGACTTAAACACCAAATTCTATGAAACATATAGAGGGTGAGATAAAAAAAATCTGCAACAAATCAAACGCAATAATTATTACATTTTTTTAATTTTGTTGAATCAAATCAAAAATGTCGGAAATAGCATCGAATTTTAGAATAAGTTTAGATTTGTTCGAAATGGTCACCTTTGGCACCAATTATGGTCTGCGGCCAAAATGTTTGCGTGGCCGATTAATGCGAGCGGAGAGCGACCAGCGGCTGTTATGGCGGTTGCCAACCGAAGGTGCATATTTTCCGCTGACCTCTTTGACAATCATTTTGTTTGTTTTCAAACTGCTGGACAACGAATGTTTTCTCATCGAAGAAAACCAAATTCGGCAGTTCACCACTTTCGGCCAAGCGAAGCAACTCTTTAGCTCTTTTGAGTCAATTTTCTATCTGTTGCGGTGTAAGTTGTTGCACTTTTTGGAATTTCAATGGCTTTACAGCCAGCTAATTTTTCAATATTTGCCGAATGGAATGTTGCGATATGTTCAGCTCACGAGCCATTTTTCGGCCACTGCGACGCAGATTTCGATCAAGTCGCTTCTTTACTTTTCGAACCATTTCTACTGATGTTTTCTTCCGTCCACTTTGTTGACGTCGGGTTACGCTACCAGTATCACGGTAACGAGCGATGGTACGAGACACAAAAGATTTATTCACATTTAAATGCTGGAGTTCTCTAACGTTGGCCACTTGCGGTTTTCCAGCCAAACATAAAGAAATCACACTATCACGTTTGAATTCCATCACGAATAACTTTTTTCTGAAAAATCCTCACCAAAATGCTTTTGTACGCTTGTAAACAATACAATGAGCTGTCACTGGAATAATGTTAACAGCTGTCGGACAAGTGGCTTAGAAATGACAGCAATGTCTGAAGTATGGAGGGTATATTAAGTTCGTCATTCCGTTTGTAACTCATCGGAATAATGATTTTAGACCCAACAAAGTATATATATTCTTGATCAGCGTAAAATTCTAAGACGATTTAGCCCTGTCCGTCTGTTGTAATCACGCTACAGTCTAAACGAATTAAGATAGGAAGCTAAAATTTTGCACAGATCTCTATTTTGTCTGCAGGCAGGTCAAGATGGGCTATATCGGTCCACGATATCGTATATCCCCCATATAACTGTACCCCCCGATATTCGGTATTTTCATGATTTTACCCACATTTTTCAACGGAATTGTCTGAAAATCCACACAAAGAGTTCCTTGTGGGTACTTTATATCTCGACAGAGAATTATCTATATAGGTCCACGATATCATATAGCCCCCATACAACGGTACCTTCGATATTCAGTAGTTTGATGATTTTAGCCACTTTTTCCAATGGAATTATCTGCAAATCCACACAAGGAGTTCCTTGTGAGTACTGTACACCCAGATACTGTACACCCACAATATCATATATACCCCCATATATCGGCACCTTCCTATATTAGATATTGTAAAGATTTAAAAAAAATTTAATGGATTTTATTTTTTTGAAAAATTTCTAATTCCTTCCAAATGGTGGAGGGTATTCAAAGAACTTACTGCTTTTTTACTTGTTTCATCTCGCTCTGTATATCCGATATATTGGCTATCAGCATAACTGTAACGGCCAGAAGTGAAATTTTAATGTATTTGTCATTTCGCCGGGACTAAAAATATTCGCGGTTTAGAGGAAATTTTCGTATATTTGAAAAAAATGAGGTATGTTTTATCCGCGTAAATTGGTCTATAGTTGCAACTTGTAGAGCCACATATCTTAAGAGTACCATCAAATTTCTGCTAATTTTCATTCATTTATGCAGAATTTTGATTGATTGATAAAATTTTGATTTCAAAAGACGGAAGAACGGGCAGACAGAAAGGAGAGAATTATATGCTAATCCCGATTATGAAAACATTATTTGATAGGAAAATATAGATTGAAACTATTTTGAACTAGGAATTTGTATTTTTCCAACGTTTTCGGAATGTATTATGATTTTTTGACATTGTAAATTTTATAAAGTAAACAAGAATATTTCGCAAATAAATTTGCAAAACTCTACATTTTTCTTATTTTTGTGTAAAAAGATTCTAATAATTTGCATATGACATATTGCTGTGACTTTGGCCTCATACCCACATCATCAATGCACGACAACCTTTGACATGATAAATAGTCCACCGCCCAATGACTGACAGTAAGAAGCCCCAACCCAAAAAATGTTTTCTAACCACTGGTAATAAAACTAAATCACCAAGAACATGATATCCCATGATGGCATGTGTAACAAGGAACTCTGTACTGGGACATACTTCCGATTCCCTTTCTTCCCATACAGTACTGATGTTTATAATAACGAAGACGGCCATGATGCTGATGATATGGCAAAAAAAGTAAAGGAACGAAAAAAATCATATACCCCCCACATCCTATTTCTTTTCAGAGAATTTCTGTCCGTTAAGGAAGCCAGTCATTTCTCCCAGAATTATTTTTTGACAGATATGTGTCCGCCGGTATGGTTGCTATGTGATATTTTTGCCAGAGGTGGTTGGATGGTTGGTTGGTTGGCAAGTTTTATTGCTTGCCTCTTTGATACGTGAGTGTTTACAAGTTCCTAGAGATAAACGACAACATTCTAAAGAATTCATTCTTTTTTTTTTTTGTTTTGTGCTGGGATTTTGTGTTTCTTTTTTCTTTTATTTCTCTCAAAATTACAATCGAGATGATTGAAGAATTTTCCTCAAGTAAGAAAAAATATTTAAATGTTGCATTTCCATATGCTGTACAGTTAACGTGTGTGAGTGTGTGTGTGTGTATACCACATGGAATACAATTGTTCACTATTATGAATGTAAATGTTAGGCTACACGTACTAGGCCATGTCGATGTGGGTCGTATGTGTTGTTTAAGAAGGCGAGTAAGTTTTAAATATTGCTGACGAAAAGAAAATATCGAATATCTGGAGTTACAGATATATGAGGACTTTTTCAAAACTTGGACCTATATGCAAGGAAATTTTCTATATATTCGGAACACAAACTGCCAATTTTCAGCGAATTCGCGGCAAAATTTTGACTAAGGAAATAAATAGACCATAAATCTGCCGATACAGTTATTTGCGGATTATACCTATTAAGAATTCAAAACACCAAGTTTGAGATAATTTTCTTGAAAATCTAGCTACAAACATCAAAACATCGCATATTGTGAGGTACCGTTATATGGAGGCTACTCGAAAACGTGAATTCGTATGGGTAATTTTCTGCCAAAGAGGCACTACCCATTATGGACTCCAAATAAATTTCTAAATTTCATATAATTCTGTTGAAATGTGTGACCCGAATCATCATAATACCGAATTTCTGGAAGAACAGATACATGGAGACTATAACAAAGTTGGACCTATAAATACAGTTCTATGCAAGGATATTTCCTAAATATTGGGATGACAAACTGCCAATTTAGAGCGAATACGGGACAAAAGGCCATTAACCTAGCTGTACAGTTTTATGGGGCTATATTCATATACAGGGTGAGATAAAAAAAACTGCAAAAAAGTCAAACACCATAATTTTTGCTTTTTTAATTTTAATGAATGAAAGCAAAAAATGTCGGAAATAGCATCAAATTTTAGAATAAGTTTAGATTTGTCACCTTTGGCACGAATTATGGCCTACAAACTTCCAATGAAACCGTCACCGCTACCCGAATGTTGCTCTGCGGTATTTTGGGCCATTCCCGGCGAAGCGCTTGCTTGAGGTGATCGATACTTTGGTATTTTTTAGTGCCAAACTTGCTTTCCAAAATACTCCAGACACAATTGTCCAACGAATTGGCATCCGGAGATTTTGGTAGCCATTGTGCGCTGGAAATGAAGCGAAGAACCTCATTTTGTACACATTCTTGGGTGGCGCGTGCTGAGTGCGATTGTGCTTAGTCCTGTGGGAATGTCCAAGGTCTGCGACCAAAATGTTTGCATGCCAAAGGATTTAATACACCCTTCAGAATATTTTCTCGATTAAATTCGGTATTTATTCTGATGCCACGGTCGGTTAATAAAAGCGGAAGGCGACCATCGGCTCGAAGGTGCACATTTTCAGCTGACCTCTTTGGCAAGTAAACACGATCATTTTGTTTGTTTACAAACACCTTAACAACAAATGTTTTCTCATCGGAGAAAACCAAATTCGGCAGTTCACCAAGCGAAGTAACTCTTTAGCTCTTTTGAGTCTATTTTCTTTCTGTTGTGGTGTAAGTTCTTGCACTTTTTGGAATTTCAAAAACTTTATCCCGAGCTCTTTTTTCAATATTTGTCGAATGGAATACTGCGATATGTTCAGCTCACGAGCCATTTATCGGCCTCTGCGACGCGGGTTTCGATCAAGCCGCTTCTTTACTTTTCAAGCCATTTCTGCTGATGTTGCTGTTTTCTTCCATACACTTCCTTGACGTCGGGCTACGCTACCAGTATGACGGTAACGAGCGATGGTACGAGACACAAAAGATGTATTCACTTTTAAATGCTGTATTTCTCTAACAATAACCACTTGTGGTTTTCCAGCCAAATATAAAGAAATCGCACTATCACGCTTGAATACAATTAAAACTAATTTTTTTCTGGAAAATTCTCAACAAAATGCTTTTGTACGCTTGTATCCAATATATAAGCTATCACTGGAATAATTTTTACAGCTGTCGGGCGAGTGGCTTAAAAATGACAGCAGTCTGAATTTGGTTACAGTTCTTCCATCTCACCCTGTTGTCGATAGAAGTATTCCATTTTCATACTTCATCTAATACCGATAAAAATATTGGTATGGGCAAAATTACTAGAAAATCGAAATTTTCTATCTAATTTTATGCGAAATCATAAATTCCATATTCATCCCAGGTTTCTGGTTGAGAGAAATAGTTAGATGTAGCAAGTTGTAAAGAATCGCTGACTTGTTTCGCAAGTTATGACAGATTCGCAAATGAGAAATGTTTACCCTTTGTGAGTGAGGTACCAGAAGGCAATGGCAGATATATATATATCATCTTCATAACAGATCTTGTGTTAGCAAAAATGTTTGTATGTTGTGAAATTTTATATAAGAGCGAAATAATCGCTCGCTTTTAGCGTTTTGTTCTTCAGAATTTTGATGCCTATGTGGGGGAGAAACCAGAAGAAATATTCCGATCTCTACCATCTTTATAAGAGATCTTGGGTTGGTGGAAATTTTGAGATGTACCAAGTCTGATTGGAATCGGTTGTTGATTTCGCGTTTTATGAGCTCATTGGATATTCAAAATTTTGACCCTTTGTGGCAGGTATCAGAAGGAGTCGACCGATTTTCACACCAAACCTTGTGTTGATAAAAATATTGTGAAATGTGTAATTTGAAGACAATCGGACTCACATTTTATAATTATTCAACATTTTGACCCTTTGTGTGGGAGATACTTGATGCAGTGGACCGACATTGTCCATTTTAG
The DNA here is from genome assembly GCF_030504385.1 of Musca domestica. NCBI lineage: Eukaryota > Metazoa > Arthropoda > Insecta > Diptera > Muscidae > Musca > Musca domestica. The sequence continues at coordinate 384,707 of NW_026712418.1, read as the reverse complement.
CACCTATCCTGGCATTGATGCAAATAATAGGATTTGCAAGGATTATTCTTTCTCTTTCTGTGAAGTAAAGTATTTCTTTTTGAAAATTTCGACTTTTTGTGGGGCTGGTATCAGACGGAGTGGACCGATATTGCCCATCTCTGAAATCGATATAAATTTGATAATAATATTACGATGTACCAAGTTTGGAGCAAATCGTGCGCACCAGCCAGCCAGCCAAACGGACGTCGCTAGACCGACTCCAAATGTCCTGAAACGGATTTGGCCCAAAGAGAGCTCAAACCGTTGTTTCGATGAGGCGCGTTTCGCAAATCTGCCTTGTTATTTCCGGTGTTTTGAATGCAACATATTAAGGAGCTATGTTTTTTGGCATTTGGCCATTGTTTGATATAGCCGCTTTTTTTTCAGTATTCCTAAGTATGAAGGTGAATGTTTTCACGAAAGTTGCTGTAAAAGGCCACGCCGAAAATATTCCTATATTGAGAAAGCTATTTGGCATCTGTCGCTTATATCCGAATTTTTGGCATTTCTATGATATTAGCACCAGTTAATAAATGAATTATCACTCTTTTGGCATTACGATTTCTCGTTGGATAAAAATTCGCCATGCGAAAATGTTTCAAGAGGGTACCCGTTTTGAAATTTGTAATTTTAAAATTTCAATGAGTATTGCCCGTCCTCAGGATGACTAAGTAAATACACCTTCAAATCGATGGGTGTCGATCTAAAACCTACAGTTTCTGAAAAAAAATATAAATGGGATTTGGTTTTCGGAGTTGAATCAAAGTTCGATCAAAAATGGCTCAATTTTGCAACCCGTAAAAAATATTTCAAATTTTTTCCAGTTTTAGCATAGTCCCCCTATAATAGTCCCACCCTGTTTTAGGTATTTTAAAGACTGTTCCCGATTTTATCAATTTTTATACCCTACACCACTCTGTGGTCATGGTATAATGTCTTTGTGCATTTTTTTGTAACATATATAATGAAGCCAGATAGAACCATAGTTCCTTTTGGTGATCTACATAGTATCACATTCCTTGTCGATATATGAATGTCCGTCCGTCTGTATATGCATGTATTTATGTAAACAAAGTACAGGTCGCATCGTTTGCTACATCGAGATGAAGTTTTGCACAAATCATTTGTTTGAATTAAGGACGAACACTACTGAAATTGGAGGAAAGGAAAGTCTATCAACTTTAGTGAAAATCGCTTAAGATTAGCTATAGACCCATATATATATATATGTTTCGTCCGATTTTGTTCCTTTCGGTTTTAAATTATAACTACTTTAAAGCTATAATACGCAGTCAAAAACTAACTAAGTAGATGTGATTTAATTCTCATAAATTCCTCATAAAAACGTTAATTTGTTGTGGGTAGCGCCACTAGAAATGCAAACTTGTATAGGGTATCATAAAGTCGGTCCCGCCCGTCTTTTAGTCTTTCTTTACTTGTTAGAGATCGTTTCACGTTAAACCACTTTTATTTACAAGTTGCTATTTCGACCGAATGTATGCTTAACATTTGAAGACCTTTTATAACTGTATTGATATTTGGGATTTTATCAATCAAAGTAATAATGTTACCTATCTTCCGACATATTTTTCCACAGCTTTCATTACACAGTGAAGGGCCATCTGATCTTAACCCTTCTTACTAATATTTCACTACAATATCGGAATAAATTTTTAAGAAGTATCACAATGTCTAAATTCTCATCAAACATCGCAGTGCTCCCTCGTTTTGTTGAATCCTGAGGAAATAAAATGATACATTATGGTACACAGCCGGTAAATATGTTGCCTAAAAACGTGACATAATATTTAAATAAATACAACATTCCATTTCTATATTTTTTTTTCTTCTTCTTCTTCTCGTAAAGAATGTTGAATTGTGTTTAGAGATTTAAAGTCCGTGCGATGTTTACATCTAAACGAATCTCAACAAAAAATAAACAAGAAATATGAAATCTTAATGCGTACAGGCAAAAAAAAAACATAAAAATGTATGGAAAAAACTGCAGAAGGATAACTATGACAGTGTTTGTGGTTTGTAAGCTTGATGTTCATTTCATGTTTCCATTTTCTGGTAATATGTCTGCGGTTTACTTGCCAACACTCACACGCAGGCACACACACTTTGACATCGACATAAATATGAACACGTACATATTCATATTTTGTGGCTTTGTCATATTTGTGATGTGATGTTTATGTCTGGTTGCTACACCAAAGAGTTTTTATCCTTTATGTGTATGGTTGTGTGTGTGTGTGTTTGTGTCTGCTCTCATTTTGGTTGATGATATTTATTTTGTATGATGTTCCTTACTAACCACATCTACATTCAGAGATAAAGTTTGGAGTTTTGTTTTTTTCGTTCTACAAAATTACTTGAGGTTTGCATAAGAAATGGCATTTTTGAAGAAAGTTTTTACCAACACCTGCCGAACATTAGATTTGTGCATTCATATACACGAAGTGTGAGTGTATATTGGTATTTGTTTCTATTGTTGTTGGTGATGCTGCCTTCGTTGGTTGTCTCACTTTGGATTTTATTCATTCATTTATTCCTTTTGTAGAGAATTAAAAACTCATTTTCGTTGCTCCACCCTGGGGGGTAATTTGTCGCATGAAATAATTTAAAATGTTGAAATAAATGTATAAATGTAGAAAACAATGTACAATTATAACGTACTACTAAATCTCAGGAAAACCTACAAAGAATATTATATTTCTTACAGTGCTGTGGTTACATTCTTTCATTTTTGGCATAAGAGACGTGGAAATTTAAATGTATGCAATGTAAAGCAAAATCTGATCTGATTTCTGACCTAAAATTTACTTCATGTTTCAAAGTGGAAGAATGGTATTGAAAACAAACACGTTAATTTTCTACTTTTAGTGTACTTCAATTAACTAAGTTTCCTGTTTTTTATACCCTCAGACATATGGCTAGAGAGGGTATATGTCATTTGATACGGCCTCATCGCAATAACGGTTTTAGTACTTAAGTCTCTTTGGATCCGTTTCAGGACATTTGGATTTGATCTTGCGATGTACGTCCCTCTGTCTGTTTGTCTGTCGAAGGGAGTATTCGATTTGGTCCAAACTTGGTACATAAAATATTATTATCAAACGATTTTGGAGATGGGCATTATAGATTTACTCTTTCTGGTGACTCCCTCAGAAAAGGTCAAAAATTTCAAAAAAAATTTCAAAGAAAATATTTTACTGTACAGAAAGAGAAAGGATACTCCGATTTTGCTCCAACTTTGCAAATCCTAATATTTGCATCAGTTCCAGGTCAGGTGCAAAAATGGACAATATCGGTTCACTCCACAAAGCACCTCCCCTACCAAGAGTCATAATTTTAAATAATCTTAACTCTTATAAAATGTTATATAAGATTTCGATTGTCTTCAAAGTACACACATCAGAATATTTATATTAACCCAAGGGTGTGGTGTGAAGATGGAATATATCGGTGTACTCCTTCTGGTACCTTCGCCAAAAAGGGTCATCAATTGGAATACCCATGCATCTCATATAACTTAACTCGAAATCCGATTCCATTCAGACTCAATATTTTTATCAACACAAGATCTGTTATAAAGATGGTAAAGATCGGACCATTCTTTCTGGTACCCCTTCCAACAAGGGTCAACGTTTAGAATAACAAAAACGATCATAAAACCTGATCCGATTCCCTTCACATTTCACATATATTTTCTAAAATTTTGAATATTCATTAAGCTCATAAAGCGCGAAATTAACATTCGATTCCATTCAGACTTGGAACATCTCAATATTTCTATCACCACAAGATCTGTTATAAAGATGATAGAGATCGGACCATTAATTCTGGTAGCTCCCCCACAAAGGGTTAACGTTTTGAACAACCAAAATCCGGGATTCCAGCCCTACTCTCTACCAAATTTTGTATATTTAGTACTTTTTGAACAGGTATAGTACACATTTCGGAACCTGTTCCATATCTGTCCATATGAAAACCTTTGAAACCACCTCAATATTAATTTTCCGAATCTCACCTAATACAAAATTTAGTAACATTTAGTACTTATCGTACAATTTAATTTCAGCTGTATTGGTTCACAACAATTCCAGTTTGTACCATTTAGTACACATAAGTACAAATTTCCATAACAACCAACATCATACAACCCGACAAAAATCTTATTTTCCAATTTCAGAATTTCAGCTCTTTCGGTTCGCCCATATACAAATTGTACCAAATTTAGTACCACGTGGTACAAATTTGTAAAACTTTTTACATATCCCAATCCTACACTTCCACAGTAACCCCAATTCAAAATCTCAAGGTTCCATCCCTATCGGTTCGCCTAAGTACAAATTGTAGTACAGAATTTCCAAAGCTTCCTACATATAACAATCCCACACTCCCACAGTAAATCGGTTCATCTAAATACAAATTATACAAAATGTAGTACCAATAAGTACGAATTTCCAAATTTCCTACATAACACAAATCTTACACTCCAATAGTAATCTTAAATCCAAATTTCAGAATTCCAGCTCTATCGGTTCACTCAAATCTAAATTAAATCAAATTTAGTACATTTTAGTACATATAAGTACAAATTTCCAAAACTACCTACACATCAATCCTAATTCCAATTTCCAGGATACCAGCTCCATTTTAGTACACATATCTACGTACATCATACAGTCCAATAGAAATCTTATTTTCAAATTTCAGGATGCTAACTCTAAATTTTAATTTAGTACCCTTTAGTACACATAAGTATAAATTTCCAAAACTACCTATATACCTCAGTTCTAGAATCTTATTTCCAAATTTTAGAATTCCAACTCTATTGATTCTCCCAAATTTTACTGAATTAAGTACCATTTAGTACACATCAGTACGAATTAACAAAACCACCTACATTTCTCAGTCCTAGAATGCAATAGGAATCTTATTTCTCATTCACCAAATACCAAATTTAGTACCGCCAGTAATGTTAATTTCGAATTTCAGGATTCCAGCTCCATCCGTGAATACATGAGTATACACTTCCAAAACTACCTCCGTACATCGACTCTACTCCTCAAAAGTGATTTCCATTCCAAATTTAAGGTTTTTAGCTCTAACCGCTCACATTGACATTGTTTTGTACATTTATAATGCGAATTTCCAAAAACCCTTCGGTATATCTCTCATCCCCTTCATCAGTGTATAATCTGAACCGATATCAATATAATTTGGCAAATTTATTTTTGCTCCAAATTTCGTTACACATTCTATATTTGGAGACTGTATGTGTATTCGATCAATAGATATGCGCAAATAAAATCTAATTTTTTTGCAGGTACCTCCAATTGTGATGCTATATCTCCAGTTTCAAGTGAAATTTCAAAAATTTATATAGCCTATGTTATTTTAAGGTGATGATGTAATATAGTTGGAAATTTTCAGGAAAATCTCGGTTTTCTAGTCCATAAATTACAAACAAGTAAACAATCAAACGTACAAACATTTTCCTCTTTTATTGATATAGAAGGAGATGGAACTGGTTCGAACATTGAATCCCGTTTGTGTTCTTTTTCATTCGACATTAATTTCATATCCCGAAACTATCTGTGTTATATTTAAATTTTAACGAACACTAAGCCCTACTAATCACATAAATGGGATGCGCCTCTACTTAATTAAGTTTCGGATAGGGTACATACTGTAGCCGACTCAAGCGCCTGTAGTCCTTCACATACTTGATATATATTACTCTATATATGCAACATCATGGTGAAGAAGTAAGTTATCCCCAAGCCATTATCTAAAGTGAAGTTAATATAAAAAATACAAAAAAAAAAAAAAACAAATATTACAATATTTGATATATTTAATTAAATTTTGTGTAATCATAAAAAAATGGTAGCACTGTTTGGGCGAATGTATCCCTGCACATGATAAAATATATGTAACAATGAAAATATGTATGTTTTATTGCAGACAATACAAAAAATAAATAAATAAATAAAAAAAATAAAAAGCAGAAAACGTGCCATAAAAACCACTCATCCAATAGACACATCAAATTCAAATGTAAATTAAAATGAAATTTTATATTTTATTATTCTAATCAGACAATGAAAACATCAAAATCTTCTTTTTTTATTTCTTAGACATTTATCAAACGTAACTTGTAAAAAATATGTAGAACGAAGAGTAAAATATGTTTTTATAACCTACACCACACTCAAGGCAATGACACAATGTATTTGTACAATTGTTTGTAAGTTAAAGCGAGTTGTAAGGAATCAGTTTTGCCGACAGATGTATAACTTCTGCCTATTTCCGTTTATTTAAATATTTTTGTAACCTAGGACTTGCGTATTATTCAAAATGTTTACCCTTTATAAGGAAGATTCGAACGCACAGAGGAGTGAAATCACAAAGTAAACAGAGAATTATTGACGAACTAACATTTTTTATTTAAACACCTAACATTTTAATATATTGCCGTAAATGAAAAACTATATGTATTTTAGTTCTCTAATTATAAACAAGTAAGCAAAGGCTATAGTCGTGCGGGGTTGACCATGTGATACCCTACAACACTATAACATGTTAGAAGCTACTTGATGTCCACATCCATTTTGGAAGATTTCGCTTTTGAAATTATTTCACGGTCCACTGCCCAGATATTACCCTTAGCATTTTGACCAGGGACATTTGACCAATATTTACGCACTCCGTCGAACTGTTCCCTTCCCTGTCCCTAACGCTCTTCTAAGGCGTGTCGATTGGTTTCAATTGTGTGATCAGGATTTTTTTTCTGTTTTTGGTTCATTTGAACCCTAAATATTTTGCGATCATCTCCAAAAGCAACAGGCCACTCTGTATCTCCAAATTGAGACTCATCTATATGATTTGCTTGTCTACGATATTTGGCTATTTTCGTCATCAAAATCAGCATAAAAAAGCCAGAAGTTCGTTTTGTGTATTTTGGATATCGCATTTTTATTATCCTAAATATTATGCGATCATCTCCAACAGCAATAGACTTCTATTCTGGCTCTAGTCCCATCTCCATTTTGAATTTCGTTAAGATCGGGCAAAAATTGCGACCCGTAGAGTGATTACAAATTAATATGGACAGACGGACGGACATACATAGCTAGATCGACTCAGCTCGGTATAAAAAGTTTGGGAATGACAACAAATAGCCTGGGATGGTGAACTTTTCCTTTTTATAGTGGTAAGGGTATTATGTCTTTGTGTATTTGTTTGTAGCATGGGGAACGAATCGAGGTAGACCCACAGTTACCTTTGAGGATCTGCATAGAATCTTTTTCTGAGTCGATATATGCATGTCAATCCCTCTGTATATGTATTTTTGTTAACAAAATGCAGGTCGCATTTATTATCCGATTGAGATGCAATTTTCCAAACAACATTTGTATGGCCCAAGGACGAACCCTAATGAAATTGGTGAGAATCGGTTCAAATTTAGATATATCTCTCATATATATTTTCATCGTATTTCAAGTAAATTGCGCACCAAATTACCTGCATTTTGGCACATCCAACCGATCTTAGTCGATAAGCAAGTGCATCAAATTTGGTGAAAATCGGTTTCAGATATAGCTATAGCTCCCATATATGTTTCAGGCGATTTTAAGTAAAATCTATCACATTCGTAATATGCACGCTAAAAGAATGATATTTGGTAACGCATACAAATCAGAAATACCTCTACCAAATATCATGGAGATCGGTTCAGATAGGGATATAGCTTCTATTTATATCTTCATCCGATTTCACGGCTATTGTTCACCATTATGTCACATCTTCCCATATTGGATAGATTTTTCACCTTCAACCGAATTTTTTCCATTTGGTGGTACTCGGCTCCGATATATATTTTTAATTTAATCCTTCTCTAAGCACTTTATAGCAATGTTATTTGGTAAGAGAGGCAAAAATACGTCTGTTAAATTTGGGAAATATTTCTGTCAAATTTTGGAAAATCTACCTCCCGATATTCGGTATTATGATTGTTTAGTCATTTTTTACGGATTCGTCCAAAAATCGGCATTTGTACTTCATAATGGGTTCCAGCTCCGTGGCGGAACATTGTATGTATAGGACCTCGTTTTCGTATAGGCCTCATATAACGGTGCCCACCGAAATTCTGTATTTTTATTACCCTAATCACATTTACCCACAAAATTGTTTCAAATTTGGTATTTAAGAAGATTCGGTAGATAACAATCCATGAAGTATAAACATTTCTATACAGGTTCTCGTTTTGGTATGACCCCCATATAACGGCCTCACCCACTTTATGGTTTTTGAAAAGTTTAACTGCATAATCCAAATGGTATCACTGGTATTTGTAGTTTGAAGTGGAGCACATTTGAATTCAGATACTGTTATATACAAATATTGTCTTTACCCAATGGTGGAGGGTATTAAAAGTTCAGACGTTTTTTATTTGTACTCATTGTTTTTAAATTATATAAAATTTATTTTATTTCTTAATTCATTCCAAACCCCACAAAATTTTTAGCGAAGCTGGAAATTTGGCGGAAATTGCTTTCAACTAAGAATGGAGATTTGAATGGGGAATACATTTTTTCCATTTTAGAATCTTTTTTAAATATTAAATTACATTAAGTTATTTTTATAAAAGTTTTTTTTTTCAGAATTCATCAAGTTTTAAGTATTATTGCTGATGATACATTTATTTCGTCGAGATGAAGTTTTACGCAGCTTTAAATTGGAGTGTATTCACATCTTGCCTCGATAGCTTTGTATTCATCTTTGTTACGAAAGCAAATAATCTTAATCCGTCATTGGCCTATAATTATGATTGAGGAACACCATCAACCAAACGTAAGCTAATTCCATACAAACAAAACTTTATAAGTTACTTAAATCAGAACATTTCACATAATAACCGGATGATCATATGCTAATTGCGAGCGGGTAAATACACTCAGTCACTTGAATACATGTGTCAAACATATGTATATTCCCATGGCTTACTACTGGTAGTAACATATATACATATATTATCATATCTATATGTACGTATGTATATATTTACATATTTTACGGAGCATACGTACGGGTGGGTTATGTTGTTTACCCTCCAGCATTATTACAAACTTTATAATTGCAAAGTGGCTGTAATTAGTAATAAGAGGACATACAATTTGTATTGGGTTCCTCGCTCTCACACGGAGAGGCTATTCTTGCAACGCAACACAACCGTTGCACGAGTTATGAGGGAGTCAGCTGGTACGCTCGTCCCTCATTGCCTCTTTGTCGTATTGGATAAAATTTTGAGATGTGGCAGATGTTGACCTCACACGAAAAACTTGGCTAATGGCTAATATGCATGGGGTTATGTTAAATTTCATTATAATTATTATTAACTACAACATTTAGTTAGGGTTTAATTAATGTTTCGTAAGTTTGTGGTTTGTTTCGTGTAATTGAAAGACGGCGATAACTTAATTAAAATATCATGTTTTTAAATAAAAAAAACAAACACAAGCAAAAAAGCAGCCCAGTTCGACCTGAACGAACTTTTAATACCCTACAACATTTTGAAGGACATTAAAAAACCAGTAAAGTAAGGTCAAAAGTCGGACAGAGCCGACTATATGATAACCTACAGCACTATGCGTATTTAGTAGAGCTTACGTAACAAAACAGTTTATATTGGGAATTTATGTAAAGTAGATCATACCAACTATCATACCAAATAACATTGCTGTATGATGCATGAATGACTTCGATATGGATTATATTAAAAAACAGGAAAGGTCAAATGTCGGGCGGGGCTGACTATGCGTATCTAGTAGAAAAAATATTTATATTTGCAATTTAGCCGAAGTTTATCATACCAACTATGCACCTCATTTGAATGGCTTTTGAGCAGTCAAAATTTGGGAATTATATTCCACTCTGAATCCACAAATTTGACGAAGGCCTCTACTACCAAACAACATTGTTGTAAGATATGACTTTGATAAGCGTTATTAAAAAAAAATTTTATTGGATATTACATATATGGTGAGCAATAACCTTAAATAGGATGAATATGTATATCGAAGATATATAAAAATCTGAACCGATCTCGATAAAATTTGGCAGAGGTATTTTCGAACAGTATCTGATAAACGATATCAAATATCCTTGTTGTGGAGTGCATATTATGCATGTGAGGGACTTTAACACCAAATCGGATAAAACATATATATGAGAGCTATAGCTATATCTGAATCAATTTTCACCAGAATTTAATACACTTGCTGTTAGGCTGAACTCCGTCGGAAGTGCAAAAACTCAGTCCATTTGGGCTGATATCAGCCATTTGGTGCACAATAAACCTGATATCGGATAATGATATGGGAGCTATATTCGAATCTGAACCGATCTTGAAAAAAATTAAACAGTTACTTCTGAGCTGTACGTGATCTCTGGTACCAGACTTAAAATGACTTAAAACCAAAAAAATCGGAAAAAGTATATATGGGAGCTATAGCTATTAAGTACTTGTTTCTAGGATGAATTCAGTCGGAATTGCCAAAATCTATTTGGGCATATTCCGCATATGAGGGACTCAAAATCCCAAATCGATTGAAAAATGTATATTCAGCTATACCTGAACCGATTTTAAAAATTTGATGTATTGGCTTCCGGACTAAATTCGGTTGCATGTGAAAAAGTTCGAGTCATTTCGACTAATATTGGCCATTTGGTGCAAAATTAACACGAAATTAACGGATATATCGTAATCTGATCCGATCTCGATAAAATTTGACAAAGGTCTTTTTGAGCTCCATAAGTTATCTTGTACCAAATATTATTCTTGTGGACTGCATATTACGCATATGAGGGACTTAAAACCTCAAATTTGATGAAACAAATATATGTGAGCTGTATCGAAATCGATCAAATGTGAACAGATTTTGACAAAATTTGTTCCACTTATTTCGGAGCTGTATCTGATATTTGGTACCAAATTTCATTGTTGTGGAATGCATATTACGCATGTGAGGTACTTAAAACCTCAAATCGGATGAAACATGTATATGGGAGATATAGCTATATCTGAACCAATTTACATTTAAACTTCAGATACTAGTTTCTAGGATGAATTCAGTCGGAATTGCCAAAATTCAGGTTATTTGAACTGATATTGGCCATTTAGTGCACAATTAACCTGAAATCGGTTGAAAATATACATATATAGGAGCATACATATATAGGTCAAACAAATATTTTTTGGAAAATTTCATTTCAATCGGATTATAAACGCGACCTGCATTTTGTTCAGAAAGATTAATTGACATTGACGGGCTGACATTCATAAATCGATTCAGAAAGTTATTCTATGAAAATCTTGAAAAGTAAGTATGGGTGTATCTCGCTTCTTTCTCCACGTTACAAACAAATGCACAAAGACGTAATACCCTTAGCACTATGTGGTGTAGGGTATAAATACCACTCAAAGGAAAATCGTTATGTGGGGGTAATACGACCACGTCCTAAATAAGTAATTTTTTGTCATAAAATGTAAAAATGTCGTTTATATCATCAAAATGCCGGATAAAAGGAGGTGCCGTTATATGTGGGCTATATGAAGACATGGATCTGCATATGCATTTTTTTGTCATATGTTGTTGTACCCATTACGAGCTTCGAATATCGAGAGGTACTGTTATATGGGAAATATACGATATCGTGGACCTTCAATGTGGGCTATATGATCCATTTGTAAGCTTCAAATACGAAGTTTGAAAATGACGCTAAAATCATAAAAAAGCATATCGGGAGGTATCGTTGCATATGGGCTATACGATATCGTGGACCTATATAGACACATCTCTTCCGGGGGGTAAAGAACTTTTAGTACGGATTTTTAGACAATTTCATTTTCAAATTTGGCAACCATCGTCAAAATGCCGAATATCGGTAAGTACCGTTTAAATGGGGAATATATGATATCGTAGACCTATATAGATAATTTTCTTTCACAAAGAAATCCTTGTGTAGAATTTCAGAAAAATCCATTGAAAAATGTGGCTAAAATCATCAAAATGCCGAACATAGGGAGGTTCCGTTATATGAAAGATAAACGATATTATTGACCTACATAAACAATCTCCTTTAAGTGTTAAAATACTCACGAAGAATTTCTTATATAGAATATCACACAATTCAATTGAAAACTGTGGCTAAAATAAACAAGTTAAGAAGCAGTAAGTTCGGCCGGGCCGAACTTTTAATACCCTCCACCATTTGCAACGAATTTGGAAATTTTTAAAAAATAAAATCCTTAAAAAATTCTGTTAACATTTTAAAAATACCGAATATAGCCGTTATATTGGGGTCTATACGACGTGGACATACATAGGCATTGTTTGTCATAAGCCATTACCAAATTCAAATTCGAAACTTGAAATAAACGGTGAATAATGTAGCTAAAATCATCAAAATATCGTATATAAGGAGGTGCCGTTAAATTGGAGCTGTGCGAAGACCTGGACCAGCATAGACAATTTTCTGTCACAGGCTGTAGCATCCATTACGAATGTCAAATATCACATCTCAAAAAATTTCGGTGGGTATTGTACCTAAAATCGTCAAAATACCGAATATAGGGAGGTACTGATATATGGGGCCTATACGAAGACCTGGACATGCACAGACAATTTTCTGTCACAGGCGGGAACTATAACGATCTTCAAATACCAATTCCGGTGAATAATGTCGCTAAAATCATCAAAATACCGAATATTGGGAGGTACCGTTATATGGGGGCTATATGAAGACGTGGACCTGCACAATTTTCTGTCTTAGGGTTTAGTATCCATTTTTAACTTCAAATACCAAATTTGAAACAATTCCCGTGAATAATGTCGCTAAAATCATCAAAATAACGAATATCGGGAGGTACCATTTTATGGGGGGAGATTACAAAAGACGGTCAGACGGACGAACGGAATCGTCTAAATCGCTGATCAAGAATATATATACTTTATTATGTCTAAAATTATTATTTCGATGAGTTACATACAGAATGACGAACTTAATATACCTTTCATACTATGTATTGTGGAGGGTATAAAAACAGATTAGATTCCATGCTTGAGTCTACTTTTGTTATAACATTTTACCGGCATCCGAATTCTTTGATATGTCCACTTTCACTTTCTTCACTTTCTGCAGCAGGTGGGAAACTATTCTCCACCTTGCCTAACATATTTATTCACCTTGTAGTAACATATTTCAACAGTATATTTGACCAACAGTCGGTTTCTAAATTAATTCTGAACTTATTTTCTCTTAATTTCTCTAATTTTCCATTCCTGACAGGAATGTTCGTGGTATAATTTAAAATAAAAAATTATAACAAAATTTTACAAAATTTTCCTCTTTAAATATAAAACAAATACTTCAAATAATAATTATTTCTGAACCGTGCTAACATTTAAAATATTCGAAGGACACTGGGTATTGCATTTGTGGCTCATAACTAAGGCCACATTCAAACATACGCATTTGGCTTCCTTACACATAGAAGTACGCAAAGTTTTCAATGATTAATAGGGTATTGAAGTAAATTGCACACCTGCATATATTACAGTTATGCTTCCTCCCGTGCTCTACCCCCCGGGGGAACAGATATTTTCCATCCATCCATCAAGTAGACAAATGTGAGTTGGTAGAAAAATTGTAAAATTTTTCCTGCTCTTTTCTCGTGGAATATTATATGCAAAATTACTTTCATTTATTTGCTTGCTTTGAGTGTGTTTGTGTTTTTTTCTCATTTCTCTCTGTCTCTCTTTTAGTTCATGGCTGCCGAAGAAGGTATAATACACATTCCTTGAGTGTGCGAATGTCTTTGTTAATTGTGTGTTAATGTGGGCTGTAATGTTGTGTGATACGGTTTTCCTCCAAGGACTTGAGGAACAGTGAAACGTGTATGAATGTCAGTACACAAAATAATTATCCACTCCACTGCGAAGAACTTAAAAACAAAGAAACAAAAAGGTAAAATTCGTCTCTTCCCCCGTGAAGTTAGAATCCCAAACTGGCTTCCTTGTTTGAGTTGCATTCGTTCGTCAGTTCGTCTTCAGCAAGTTTATTTAAAAATTGTGAAATGAAAAATCACTTTCTAAAACCGCTAAGGAAAAGGTTAAAGTCGGGCGGGCCGACTATAAGGTTTATATTTAAAATATATCAGAACCGAATTCCACAACTACATTCCGAAATGCACTACATTTGGACTGATAATAGCCATTATTTCCACAATAAACCTGAAATCGGATATACAGGGTGAGAAAAAAAACCTGCAATAAAGTCAAACGCCATAATTTTTACATTTTTTTTTTAATTTTACTGAATGAAAGCAAAAAATGCGGAAAAAGCATCGATTAATACGAGCGGGGAGCGACCACACCATTACCATGTCCGTCGCTTGAGTTCTGGTGGCCAACAGAAGGTGCACATTTTCAGCTGACCTCTTTGGCAGGTAAATACGACCATTTTGTTTGTTTACAAACTGCTGGACAACAAAAGTTTTCTCATCGGAGAAAACCAAATTCGGCAGTTCACCACTTTCGGCCAAGTGAAGCAACTCTTTAGCTTTTTGAGTCTATTTTCTTTCTTTTGCGTGGTAAATTTTTGCACTTTTTGGAATTACAATGGCTTTACCCAAAGCTCACTTTTTAATATTTGCCGAATGGAATATTGCAATATTTTCGAGGGTTTCGATCAAGTCGCTTCTTTACATTTCGAACTATTCCTGCTGACCCTGTTTTCTTCCGTCCACTTTCTTGACGTCGGGCTACGCTACCAGTATCACGGCAACGAGCGATGGTACGACACACAAAAGAGTGCTCTAACGATAGCCACTTGTGGTTTTGTAGCCAAACATTAAGAAAACACACTATCACGCTTGATTTCCATCTCGAATAACTTTTTTCGGGAAAATTCTCACCAAAATGTTTTGTACACTTGTAAACAATATAATAAGCTGTCACTGGAATAGTCTTACCAGCTGTCGAACGTGTGGCTTAGAAATGACAGCAGTCTGAAGTTGGATGCAGTTTTTTCATCTCATCGAGTATATGCGAGCTGTATCCAAATCTTAGAAGTTCTCGATAAAATTTGGCAAAATTATTTCCGAGCTCTATAAGATATCTGGTATCACTTATAAATCTTGTGGAGTGCATATTACGAATGTGAGGGACCAAATCGAATGAAACGTATATATGGGAGCTATAGCTATAGCTGAACCGGTTTTTACCAAATTTGATATACTGAATTCAGTCTAGAAGAATTGGGTCGGCTATGCCAAATTCAGGTCATTTGGACTGATATTGGCCATTTGGTGCACAATTATTCCGAAATCGGTTGAAGCTATATATGGGAGCTATATCCAAATCTGAACCGAACTTCACAACATCTGATGCATTTATCTCAGAGCTGTATCTGACATCAACATATAGATGGGAGCTATAGCTATATCTGAAACGATTTTCACCAAAATAGATTTACTTGCTTCTGGACTGTATTCTGCCGTGTGTACCAAAATTCCGGACATTTGGATAGAAATTGGCCATTAGGTGCACAATTATCCCGCAATCCGTTGAAGATATATATGGGAGCTATATCCAAATCGGAACCGGTCTTGATACACTTTGTCAAAGGTATTTCTGGGCTGCATATGATACCAGCATAAAATTCTATGTCGACTTTGCGATTTCCGACCGTCTGTGGAAATCACTCTAGCTTCCGAACAAAATGCAGTAGGTTGATAAAATTTTACTCAAATCTATATTATGTCTACAGGATTTTTGGTATTGAATATGTCTACGTTTTGGTATCGCCCCCATTTAATTGTAACTCCCTATTTTCAGCACCTCCGGATATTCGGTATTTTGATGATTTTAGCGACATTATTCACCGAAATTGTTTCAAATATTGGTATTAGAGTATATGTGCAGGTCCATGCCTCCGTATAGCCCCCATATAACGGCACCTCCCTATATCGTTATACATTATTCGCCGATTTTTTTCAAGTTTCGCATTTGTATATTGTAATGGCTAAATAAAAAAAGCTACATTTGGTTTTTGTAAGATTTTAAAAGAGATTTTAATGGATTCTTTTTTTTTTTTTTTTTTTTTGAAAATTGCCAAATTTGTTCCATATGGTGGAGGTTATTCAAAGTTCTGTCCGGCCAAATTTAAAGCTTTTCTACTTGTTTTTTTTAACCCATGGTCTGGTGTAAAGATGAGATATATCGGTTTACTCCTTCTGGTACCTCCCCAATAAAGGATAAACATTTTGAATAGCAATGGCGCTCATAAAAAGAAATTGACATCTTATTCCATTCAGATTGGCAAATCTCAATATTTCCATCACCAGAAAATAAAATAGATATGGTAGAGATCAAACCATTTCTTCTGCTACCTCCCCCACATAGGGTTCAAAATTTCAAAACGCTAAAAAAAATCTAAGTAAGCATCCAACTCTATTCAAATATCACACATACAAACATTTTTCCCAAACCAAGATCTGTTTTGAAGATGATAGGCATATGTCTATTAGTACCTCGACCACAAAGGGTCAAAATGTGGAATACCCATGAAGCTAATAGAGCCAATTCAGGCTTAGTACATTTTAATATTTCCTTCAACACAAGAGCTGTTATAAATATGGTAGACCATTTCATCTCTGGTACCAACCCAAATATGGTTCAAGCCATCCGCCACAAAAGGTCAATGTTTTGAATAACCAAAACGATTATAAAATCCGACATAAGCATTCGGTTTTCTTCAAATTCACACATCCCATTATTTCTACTAACACTAGATCTGTTGTGAAGATGATAGGTTTATGTCAACCCCTTCTGGTACCTCCACCACAAAGGGTAAACATTTGGAAAATCCATGAAGCTCATAGAGCCGGTCCCATAGATACTTGGTATATTTCAATAATTCCATCAACACAAGATCTATTATAAATATGGTGGAGATCGGCCCATTTCGTCCTCTGGTACCTCCCCCAAATAAGGTTCAAGATTTTGAAAAAACAAAACGCTCAAAGAAAGCGAAATAAGCATCCACCTCGCTTCAAAATTTCACACATACAAACATTTTTGCTAACACAATACCTGTTGTGAAGAAGAGGAGATATTTCTGTGAACGACTTCTGATATCTCACCCACAACGGGTCACACTTTTCAACACTTTTATCTGTCATAACTTGCGAAAAAAATTAGCCATTCTTTACAACTTGTTATATTTAAATATATCTCTCAACCAGAATCCTGAGATGAATATGGAATTTATGACTTCGCATAAAATTGGATATAAATGTTCGAGTTTCTTATAAATTTGCCCATACAAAAAAAGTATATTTGGCGGACCCTAATGTATATATCTTGGACAAGACATTGGGAACAAAAGTAAAAAATACAACATTTTCTTAAAAAGTCATTAAAATATTAAATATCTACAAATACTATTAGCACATTTCACAACGTTATGTTTTTAGGACGATGTGAAATCGATTCAGAGCTTTTACACTTAAATACGCAAAATATATTCCTATGTTCTCCGACTACGACTTTGCTCAACAAACCGTATATCTAAATATGCTTATTATTTACGTTGTACAAATTTCTATTTCCAAAACTGCCAAGTTAAACGGTTTTGTGAAAAATCGTCATTCCTTTTCCCTAACAAATCCACTATTCCAAAGTATGCAACTCCAGCAAGAAAGTCACGAAATGGCCATTACAATGCACAAAAAGCTAACAGACGTCACACATTTCAAGATGGAGAAAAAAGAAACTACAAAAATATTGCAAAAATGTGCATCATAAAAGATTGAGCTGCAAAAAATCCACAACAAAAACTATTCCACAATTGTGTAACAAAATAGAAGACAGGATAAATAAGAATATGAATTAGGGGGAAAACGGTGCAAGATATTTACAATGACAACCCACTCGAGCGTCTGTCATTTCAATTTTGTGTTTTTTTTTTTTTTCAGATTTCAGATTTTTCTAGCTATGTACAGCATTAAAAAGGGAATTCTGGAAAATAATGTCATTACAAAAATTCCAACGTTAGACAACGACTATCATATTTTATTCGTGGAAAATTATTTTTGGTATGGATGGATTTCTATTGTTAAAGGATTTTGACTGCAACCGTAGCTTGTGAATTTTATACCAAATTAATTTTTCCACAAATTATAGATCACATAAATAGTAAAATTGGTTTGATATGATGTAGTTTATTTTCAAAGTTAATCTCCATTTGAGAGGAGGTAAATAATAAAGTTGCTATCAAGAAGCCTTGATTTCAATATTAACAAGATAAAAAGTATCAGTATTTATTGCCGACAGATGTATACACTCAGCCAATGTTTGATTGTTCAAATATATTTTGACTTACGTTATGATTATTTAAATTGTTGGCCCTCTATGGAGTAGGCTCTGAAGGAATGGGCCAATATTGTTCATTTCGCATCGGACCTAACTAAATATAATATAAATATTGCGACGTTTCAGGTCTGGTTACTTCCTTCAATTTATATGAGATATGTGATAATTTTTAGAAAATATTAAAATGTGCGTGATGTACCAGATATATTCGATCTAAGCATTCCATTTTTATACTTCATCTAATACCCATAAAACCGGTAAGGATAGGCCAAAAGTCGGGCGGGGCCGACTATATGATACCCTACACCACTATGCGTATTTAGCAGAGCTCCCGTAACAAATAAATTTATATTGGGAATTCGTGTGAAGTAGATTATACCAAATAACATTGCTATAGTGCATGATATGATTTCGATAAGGAATATATTAAAGAATATTTATTGCAGCTATATATATACGGGACCGAGTTCCACCAAGCGGTAAAATTCGATTGAATGTGAAACAAGTAAAACACTAAGTTCGGCCGGGCCGAATTTTTAATACCCTCCACCTTGGGGTAATGGAAACACTAGAACCAATTATGACCAACAAATACCAACTTTTAGACATATTGGTGGGAAAATGTGGCAAAAATCATCAAAATACCGAATATCGGGAGGTACCGTTATATGGGGGCTATACCAAAACGTGGACCTATACATGGAAAGTATCGCCACCGGAGCTAGAACTCATTATGACCTACAAATACCAATTTTCAGACAAATCTGTGAAAAAGTGTTACAAAAATCATCAAAATACCGAATATCGGAATGTACCGTTATATGGGGACTATACCAAAACGTGGACCGATATATCTCATTTTCAATACCAACCATCCTAGACATAATACAAATTATTATCAAATATCATTGTTGTGGAGTGCATATTACACATTTGAGGGACCTCAATACAAAATCGGATGAAACAGATATATAGGAGCCATAGCCAAAATTTTAAACAACTGCTTTTAGGCCGAAAACCGTCGGAATAGTCAAATTCGGTCCATTTGGGGTTATATTAGCAACTTTTTTTCACGATAAACCTGAAATCGGATGATACATATACATGGGAGCTATAGCTAATATATAATACCAAATCGGATGAGACATATATATGGGAGCTATATCTGAACCGATTTTCTACAAAATTGATGTACTCGCTTCTAAACTGAATTCGGTCGGATGTTCTAAAATTCAAGACTTTTGGACTGATATTGTTCATTCGTTGCACAATTAACCCTGAGTCGGTTGAAACTGTATACGGGAGCTATATCCAAATCTGGATCGATCTTATATCCAAATACGAACGATAAACCTGAAATCGGATGAAACATATATATGGGAGCTATAGCTATATCTGCACCGATCACGATAATATTTTCAGAGGTATTTCTGGGCTGTATCTGATATCTGGTACCAAATATTATTGTTATCGAATGCATATTATGCATGTGAGGGAATTAAAATCCCAAATCATTTGAAACATATGTATGGGAGCAATAGCTATATCTGAACCGATTCTCACCAAATTTGATGTACTTTCTTTTTCTACTGAATTCAGTTGGTGTGCAAATATGCAGGTTATTTGGACTGATATTAGCCATTTGGTGCACAATTAACCTGAAATCGTTTGAAGATATATATGAGAGCTATGTCTAAATTTGAACCGATTCTCACCAATTTCAATGGGGCTCGTCCTTGGGTCAAACAAATATTGTTTGGAAAATTTCATCTCAATCGGGTCATAAATGCGACCTGCATTTTGTTCACAAGAATACAAAGACGGACTGACTGACAAAATCGGAGATCCGCAAAAGTAACTATGGGTCTATCTCGCTTCCTTCCCCATGTTACAAACAAATGCGCAAAAGGTATAATATCCTTACCACTATATGGTGTAAGGCATAAAGAGTTGGAAATCTAAAATTTGATATATGGCCACTATTTGTGAAATGGATAATTGTGTATTGAATTAGTCATCCAATTCATAATTTGGTTTTAATAAATTGTGGTCTTTTGAACTAGTCGTTATCAGTTTTAAATTCTGGTATCGTATACAGGGTGATATAAACAACTGCAACAAATTCAATCGCCATTATTTTTACATTTTTTTTAATTTTATTGAATGAAAGCAAAAAATGTCGGAAATAGCATCAACTTTTAGAATAAGTTTAGATTTGTTCGAATTGGTCACATTTGGTACGAATTATGGCCTTCAAACAGCCAATGAAACCGTCACACGTTGCCCAGATGTTGCTCTTCAGTATTTGGCTCACTCCCGGCGAAGCGCTTGTTTGAGGTGATCGACACTTTGTTATTTTTTAGTGCCAACCTTGCGTTCCAAAATACTCCAGGCACAATAGTCCAACGGATTGGTATCCGGAGATTTTGGTAGCCACTTTGCGCTGAAAATGAAGTGAGGAACCTCATTTTGTAACCAGATTTGGGTGGCGCGTCCTGAGTGCGATGGTGCTGAGTCCTGTTGGAATGTCCAAGGTCTGCGGCCAAAATGTTTGCGTGCCCAAGGCTTTAATACATCCTCCAAAATAGTTTCACGATAATATTCGGCATTTATTCTGATGCCAAGGTCGATTAATACAAGCGGAAAGCGACCATCGGCTGTTATGGCGGCCCACACCCTCACCATGACCGGCTCTTGAATTCTGGTGGCCAACGGAAGTTGCACATTTTCAGCTGACCTCTTTGGCAAGTAAACACGATTATTTTGTTTGTTTGTTTGCAAACTGCTGGACAACAAATGTTTTCTCATCGGAGAAATCCAAATTCGGCAGTTCGGCCAAGCGAAGCAACTCTTTAGCTCTTTTGAGTCTATTTTCTTTCTGCTGCGGTGTAACTTCTTGCACTTATTGGAATTTCAATGGCTTTACCTCGAGCTTATTTTTCAATATTTGCAGAAAAGAATATTGCGATATGTTCAGCTCATGATTCATTTTTCAGCCACTGCGACGCGGGTTTAGATCAAGTCGCTTCTTTACTTTTCGAACCATTTCTGCTGATGTTGCTGTTTTCTTCCGTTCACTTCCTTGACGTCGGGTTATGCTACCATCGGTAACGAGCGATGGTACGAGACACAAAAAATTTATTCACATTTAAATGCTGGAGTGCTCTATCGATAGCCACTTGTGGTTTTCCAGCCAAATATAAAGAAATCACACTATCACGCTTGAATTCCATCATGAATAAATCTTTTTCTGGAAAATTCTCACCAAAATGGTTTTGTACGCTTGTAAACAGTGTAATCGGCTGTCACTGAAAAAATTTTAGCAGCTGTCGTACGAGTGGCTTAGAATTGGCAGCAGCCTGAATTTGGTTGCAGTTTTTTCATCTCACCCAAACGCTATAAAATTTTTTAGTATATTTAAATTCATATACAAATGGTATATAGGAGCTGTATTCTCCCAAGAAAATTTTTCGTAGCGAATTAAAATAACACGAAAATTATAAGCCGCCATCTTTATTTCAAAACTGCGGCAAAATTGTCTCACATTGTTTTTTTTTTTAAATATGATAAGGTAACAGTTGCTATCTCACATTTGTAGTTCAAATTTAATTTCTTTGATGACCAACATCGTAATAACAACAATGTGGTAGCCCCATCGCTAAGGCCTGGCAAAAATACAATAGTTTTCATTTCTCATAGCCAACGTGTGTGTGTGTGAGCTGGTTACACACACACACTCATATACATTCCAACACATATTGTGAAAATTAATTAGAATTGTTGGTACCATAGAGCTAGAGCCTGTTTTACTTTTACGATTCCCTAGTCATTTTCTCGTAACTCCACTCGTTTTATGGGTCACATTTGGTTTCGGTTGAATATTGAAACTGGGGGACTATGGTGGGGGTTGGGTTCGGTTCGGTTGCTCATGCTGCTATTGTGTGTCCCTGCAACGGTACGGATTTGAGTTAGGGGCTTTCGTATATAAGAATTTATGCTTTCACATTTGCATTTGCCATGTCATTTGCTTACCTCGACAATTGCAACCTGTCCCTAACTAAAATTCTGTACGTGCTTTTTTCCTACCTTTGTTTGAAAAGTGAAAAAAGTCCAGCAAACGAAAAAAAAAAAAAAAACAGATCGTACCAACTGTGTCTGTGGCCAGCATTCTCGACACACACACACACAACATAAAATATGGTTGTTTCATTTCAGTGTCAGTTTCAGTTTCATTTGCCACTTTTCGTCCGTCCTCCGTTCATTTGTTTCTTGTGCTTAATTTTCGCCCATAATGGTTGACCTATATTTTCTTGTTGTGATATTTCCATTTCTTTGCTGCAGCTGATGCTGCCTGTCTGTCCCTCCTCTTCTTGCAGTTGTGCTTTGTTCATTTTGCGGAAATTTGCAAAATGTGGTGAATTTTTTTACATGTCTGAACATGTCAGCTGAAACTGCTATTTAAAGCTGGTCAAGTTTCCTGCAGAGGTAAAAACTTAATTTATATTATAAGTTAAGAAGAACAAAAAAAGTATATTAATATTTTCAATTATACAATATAAAAGTTAAGGCAAATTTAATTGGAATAAAAATTGTCATATGTCATTTCAAAAAGTCGAAATTTCCTGATTTATTACATAATAAGTAGTAAGAGATATTGTCATGAATTTGATATTTCACACAAGAGGCGGGAATGATAAAAATGGTCATTAGTTCTCCCAAATGAGAGAGAGGGCAATGATTTTCGATGATCTGTCACACCTTAATGTGGCTGCGTTTATAGTCAGATCAAGACATTTGTTGCACAATTAAGGGACCCCCATTGAAAATGGTGTGAGTTGGGTCATTATACCCTACACCACATACTGGCAAGGGTATTATGTCTATCTGCATTTCTTTTTTAACATTGAGAAAGGTCTATCCATAGCTACTTCTGAGGATCTTCATAGAATCACTCTCTAAGTCGATTTATGCCTGTCAGTCCATATATTCGTCCATGTATTTTTGTGAACAAAATGCAGGTCGAGTTTATTATCCGAATGAGATGAAGTATTTTAAAAAATATGCACCAACTGGCTAATATCAGCCCAAATGGATTGAATGTTGGTAATTCCGACGTAATTTAGCTAAATTTCCCGTATATATGTTTCATCGGATTCGGTGTCAATGTCCTTCACATGCGTAATACATATTCCACAACATTCTCTGGTACCAGATATCAGCTAATGCTCAAAAATAAGTGGCTAAAATTTTGTCAAGATCGGTTCAGATTCGAATATAGGTTCCATATTATTATTATTATTATTATTATTATTATTATTATTATTATTATTATTATATTATTATTATTATTATTATTATTATTATTATTATTATTATTATTATTATTATTATTATTATTTTTATTATTATTATTATTATTATTATTATTATTATTATTATTATTATTATTATTCTTATTATTATTATTATTATTATTATTATTATTATTATATTATTATTATTATTATTATTATTATTATTATTATTATTATTATTATTATTATTATTATTATTATTATTATTATTATTATTATTATTATTACTATTATTATTATTATTATTATTATTATTATTATTATTATTATTATTATTATTATTATTATTATTATTATTACTATTATTATTATTATTATTATTATTATTATTATTATTATTATTATTATTATTATTATATTTACTAGTAGAAAAAAAAGCATTTTGGTGAGAATATTCCAGAAAAAAAGTTGTTCGGAATGGAATTTAAGCGTGATAGGGTGATTTCTTTATATTTGGCTGAAAACCACATGTGGCTATCGTTAGAGCACTCCAGCATTTAAATGTGAATAAATTTTTTGTGCCTTTTGCCATTGCTCGTTACCATGATACTGGTAGCGTAGCCCGATAGCCCGACGTCAAGGAAGTGAACGGAAGAAAACAGCCACATCAACAGAAATGGTTCGAAATGTAAAGAAGCGACTTGATCGAAACCCGTGTCGCAGTGGCCGAAAAATAGCTCGTGAGCTGAACATATCGCAATATTCCTTTCGGCAAATGTTGAAAAATGAGCTCGGGGTAAAGCCATTGAAATACCAAAAATTGTAAAAACTTACACCGCAACAGAAAGAAAATAGACTGAAAAGAGCTAAAGAGTTACTTGCTTGGCCGAAAGTGGTGAACTGCCGAATTTGGTTTTCTCCGATGAGAAAACATTCGTTGTGCAGCAGTTTGTAAACAAACAAAATTATCGTGTTTACTGGACAAAGAGGCCAGCTGAAAATCTGCACCTTCGGTTGGCCACCAGAACTCAAGCGCCGGCCATGGTGATGGTGTGGGCTGCCATAACATAACATGATTGTCGTTCTCCGCTCGTATTAATCGACTGTGACATCAGACTAAATGCCTTGGTACACAAACATTTTGGCCGCAGACCTTGAACATTCCCACAGGATTCAGCACCATTGCACTCAGCACGCGCCACCCAAGAATGGTTACAAAATGAGGTCCCTCGCTTCATTTCCAGCGCACAATGGCCACCAAAATCTCCGGACCAATCCGTTGGACTATTGTGTCTTAAGAGTTTTGGAAAGTAAGGTTGGCAAAGAAATACCAAAGTGTCGATCATCTCAGGCAAGCGCTGGCCAAAATACCGCAGAGAAACATTCGAGCAGCGTGTGACGATTTTATTGGCCGTTTGAAGGCCATAATTCGTGCCAAAGTTGACCAATTCGAACAAATCCAAACTTATTATAAAAGTTGATGCTATTTCCGATATTTTTTGCATATTGCTTTCATTTAACTAAAATTAAAAAACAAATGTAAAAATTCTGGTGTTTGTCTTTGTTGCAGTTTTTTATCACACCCTGTATAGCCCCATATAATTCTACCTCCCCATATTTCGCATTTGGTTTCTAATTAAAATCTGGTATTAAAAGTTTATAATGGATTCTATTTCGTGTGGCAGAAAAGTGTCTATACAGGTCTAGGTTTTCGTTTGGCGCCCAAATAATTCTTCCTTCCCATGTTAGGCAATTTGATAATGTAAGCCTCCGTTTCTAAAATAATGGCTTAAAATTCTGTATTCACAGTTCATATTAAAACATTGCTTTAAAGGTCCACATATTCGTATAGCCTCCATCGTATAGCCTCCAATAGGTCCACATATTCGTATCTGCCTCAATTTCTAGCGGAATATCTTAGAATTCGTATGATTTTACCCTTAAACGGAAGTGATTCAAACTAAGTGTTGGTTATCGCAAAAATACCTATTAGGAAATTATTCATGTAGGTCAACGTTTTGGTATTCTGTAGTTTAAATATTTTAGCCCAATTTTACAGTAGTTAGCCATACTCCCGGAATACTGGAATTCAGCATTGACAGACATATTTTTAAAATGAGTTACCTTTCAAAACTTTTCAACCCACCCGAACAAAATAACTTTTTAACTTGTTATACCCTACAACACTATGTGTGGGCAGTATTATAAGTTTGATTGGGCCAAAAATTATGTAACACCTGGAAATATTGGTTTCCCACATGGGAAATTAAATATGGATCTTCCTATCTCGGCGAGCTGAGTCGATCTAGTTATATATGTCCGTCCGTCCGTATGTCCATGTTAATTTGTTTGATTGGGGCAAATCAAACTCTACAGGTCACAATTATGGCCCGACCTTCACGAAACTTAGAATGGAGATAGGGGTAGGGCTAAAATATAAAGCTTTTGCTTTTGGAGATGTTCGCATAATATTTAAGGGTTGAAATGGACCAAAAACTGAAAAATTTCCTGATTTTGTCGCAATTATAGACAAATCGAAGCGGACGTCGCAATACCGGTCCACTCCATCTGGTACATCCCCAAAAATGTCAACATTTTGAAGTTTTGCTGCACGGAAAGAGATAGGATAATCCGATTTTGCTCCAACTTTGCAAATCCTAATATTTCTATCAGGTCTACTCCATCAAGGCCTCCCCCACAATGGGTCAACCATACCTCCCGATATTCTGTATTTTGATGATTTTAGCGACATTATTCACTGGAATTGTTTCAAATTTGGTATTTGAAGTTCGTAATGGATATTACAACCTATGACAGAAAATTGTTTATGCAGGTCCAGGTCTGCGCATAGCTCCGACATAACGGTACCTCTCTATATACGGTATTTTGATGATTTTAGCTACATTATTCACCGTTTATTTCAAGTTTCGAATTTGAATAGAGTAATGGCTTATGACAAACAATGCCTGTGTAGGTCTACGTTGTATAGACCCCATTATAACGGCTTTTCTTGAAATGAGTAAACAATTGAACTGTTCCCTCATGTGGGATCTACACCAAATTTTTATCCACTTATAAGAATTTTTGCAAAAAGATTTGAAAATGACAAACTTTTGAAACAAAAACTTAGGATAAAATGTTACAAAATAAGATTTGTAATGAGTGCCATTGGTGAAATTAAAATAAAAATCATGTGAGAATACAATATCCGCATTTCCAATTTGAAAATTATGCAATTATGAACTTTTTTTAATATTCGCTTTTTATTAAATAGACTTTTCGCTAACAAAGTGACAGGTATTTGCTAATAGCATTTATTCTTATTCTCTTCTGAGAACAAATGTCAACACATACCTTATGTCAATCCTCAAAAATATCTAACAACTATGCCTGGATAGTCAACATTTCTGAATCGTAATCTAGCAACCGAATCACCATTGACATCGCCATTCATAAATTACATCCCTTATCATATCTGGTATCCCCGTTTTTTTGTCATGCCGGGAGAGCAAATAGCAAAAAGTGGCACAAGAAGAAAAATGGTTCCCGTAGATCCATTTCTATTTAAATTAATGATACTTCAAGGGGTTGGCCTTGTCCTCAATGCATTGCATTTCGCTTATGGCGTTGATGTCTGTGGTTGTGGTTGGTTGGCGTTTTTTGTTGCTGCTGCCGCCACTGCCACTGCTGGTTCGTTGGAGCCGGCCTTAATTGTCTTTTGGTAGCGGCAAATGATGCAGTAATGGCGGTAAATATTGTTGTTTCTATCGTTGCTGCAGTTGCAGCGTTGTTACATAGAACAATATTACACGACCGAGAGAGTGTGAGTGACTGAATGACTAGCTGACTGGTTGGCGGACGGTTGGCTTGCTGCCTGCATGACGGCAAGTAAAAGTCGATAAATGTAAATGACAAAACATGGCTGACGACAGGCAAAACCACTAAAGACAGATGTTGATAGTCACTTACTGGCGATTATGGTTGTTTGTGTGATGCTGTGTGTGTTCGTTTGTCCGTCTGTTCGTCGTCGTTGTTGTTGCTGTTGCTACTGGTGATGATGCCGTTACTGATACGACTGCCTTTGAGCATTTCTGTTGTTAGATGTTCATATTTGGTATTGCCACTGCAGCAGTGGCTTTCTCTTGAGTTGTTTGTGGCATGAAATGCCTTAACCTAATGGCGTAGAGACACCAAAATCAGGTCATCAGATACTGACATACCTTATTTGGTATTCATGGCATACTTTCGCTTTCTTACACCAACATTGTAGCCTTGATAGGACCACATAATGAATATTTGAATGTGTATTGTAATATGAATTAGTGAGAGCAGAATGGCTGGACAATAATGTGGGTCAGAAATTAGAGTCTTCAAGCAAGAATATGTTGTTTTAGAAATACTGTTGGAAGTTTGGAACTAAAATAACTGCTGACAAAACGAGGATTCTTTGGAAGCAGAACCCTTTTCGATGTTGGTCCATGTTTCGAAGTAATGCCCGTGTATGGGATGTTCCTGATTTAATTTCCCAGATGTTGTTAAGCACGATGTTTTCTATGAGTGTACAACCGATTTGGTTGAACAAAATTTTAAGTGGAGCTGTTGGCATTTTTCTATATCCGGTATTTTAATGATGTTCATCGGAATTGTTTCACATTTCGTAACTAAAATTCGTAAGGGGTACTACAGCCTGGACAGAAAATTGGCTATGCAGGTCCAGGTTCTCAGGCACCTCCCTATATTCGGCATTTTTTTGATTTTAGCGGCATTGTTCACTGAAATTGTTTCAAATTTCGAATATAAAGTTTCCAATTTCGTATTTAAGTGGGTACTACAGTTTTGATGATTTTGGCTACATGGCTGTATTCGGTGTTTTGATGTTTTTGCGAAATTATTCACGGGCATTGCTTCAAGTTTTGTATTGCTTGCTTGAGCACATCCACGCTTTCGTGTAGACCCCAATGTAACGGTAACTCCCTATATTCTGCATTCTTAAGATTTTAACAGAGGGTACAGGTGGAGGAGGGTACTCAAGGTTCGGCCAGGCTGAACTTACTGCTTTTTGTGACTGGTTAATATATATATGAATTCCTGGAATTTTGTAAGATTTAGACTCTTTACTTCTTCCAGGACCTATAGTACAATTTTATGACCCATAATTTGGTGGAATATTTTGACTTGTTACGATTTCGTTTAAAGGGAGTCTTTAGCCAAAAAGACACCATAAGGACCGAAAAGACTCCATTGTTGACTCGCTTCAGGCTCAAAGTTTCTGACAAAAATATTCTTGTATTTTTATCTGCAATATTTCCGAAGACAGCATATACCTTAAATGATCGGATTCCGAGTAACCTTAATGCGAACATTTCCAAAAGTATTGAAGAAGGTGGAAATTGTCCCCTTTTTTATGTTACGCTTTCGATGTAAACTTTCAAGAACCCCGATACGAACGTCTTTTTTTTAGCTATACTTTCAAATTCTGCTGAAAATCCGTAGATATTAAAAAATATTTTTTGCTGCACCGTGTAATCTGCCGGTTTTTTTAATTAATTATGTATTGTATTGCACAGTGTTATAAAATATTTTGACTGATTTTGGGGGAGGTACCAGTTGGCTGACATTGCCACACCTACAAATTCTATTGCTGTTGGACAGTTCCATTCCGCCTCTAAGTTCCACGTTAAAATTTAATACGTTACCTCAATAGAAGCTGACCAGACGTACGGGTGGTAGCCAGCTTTGGAAAAGGAAACATACCGGTAAATATAGGTCTGGCAGGAAACGGGCAGTTGATGCAGTCTCAGTCAGGAATTTAAAATAGGCAAAAGCA
This sequence comes from Musca domestica, assembly GCF_030504385.1. NCBI lineage: Eukaryota > Metazoa > Arthropoda > Insecta > Diptera > Muscidae > Musca > Musca domestica. Next base: position 355,116 of record NW_026712418.1, on the reverse strand, counting down.
ACAATTTGGCGACACCTTCGATTTTGAATATTACGACTTTTTTTAACGACCCTTTCAAGCTTCAAAACATAACATCTCCATTGGTAGAAAATGTTTCAAAAATTTTCAATTTAATACCCTTTGGTGTCTTTGTGCATTTGTTTGTAATATGGAGAAGGAAGCGAGATAGACCCATAGTTACTTTTGAGGATCTTCATAGAATCACTTCCTGAGTCGATTTATGTATGTCAGTCCGTCTGTTCGTCCGTCTGTCCATATATTTTTGTGAACAAAATGCAGGTCGCATTTATTATCTGATTGAGCTGAAAATTTCCAAACAATATTTGGTGAGAATCGGTTCAAATTTAAATATAGCTCCCATAAATATCTTCAACCGCTTTCGGGTTAATTGTGCACTAAATGGCAAATATCCGACCGAATTTAGTCTCCAAGCAAGTACATCATATTTGGAGAAAATCGGCTCAGATGAAGCTGTGGCTCCCATATAAATGTTTCAGATGTCAGATGTAGCCCAGGAATACCTATGTCAAAATGTATCAAGATCGGTTCAGATTTCGATATAGCTCCCACACATATCTTCAACCGTCTTCGGGTTAATTTGCACCAAATGGACAATATCAGTATAGTTGACCTGAATTTTGGCACATCCGACCCAATTTAGAATACATTAAATTTGGCGAAAATCGTTTCAGATATAGCTTTAGCTCCCAAATATATTTTTCAGCCGAAGTCCCTCACATTTGTAATATGCATTTGACAACAATGATATTTGGTACCAGATATCTTATAGAGCGGAAATACATGTGCCAAATTTTATCAAGATCGGCTATGATTTGGATTTAGCTCCCCTAGATATATCCTTAATCCGATTTCAGGAGCTTTGTGCAAATAATGGCTAATAACATGCCAAATGGAATGAATTTTGAGACGTACGTTTTCAGTTGGTGGATCTCGGCTCCAAAATATATATTTTTTAAAATTTAATCCCTTCTCAAAGTTATATCATGCACTCAATAGCAATGTTATTTGGTATAAAAGAGAAAAAAATGTCTCCGTCAAATTCAGTGAAAATCGATTCAGAATTGGATATGCCTCCCATACATTAGTTCGCTCTGAAACCAGATTATAACTGTCCTAAAGCCGAATGTCGATAGGTGGTATGATCTACTTCAAATAAATTATTTTATTACGAGAGCTCTACTAAATATGCATTGTGGTCTAGGGTATCATATAGTCGACCCCGCCCGATTTTGATTTTTCCTTAATGATTTTTTATTAATTTTATTGTACTTAGATATCCATGCCACTCACAGCCTAATACAAAAGCCTGTCAATTGTAATACCCCATTATATGCTCTCATTCCGCATTAATATCTGCCATTACTATTATTTAATTACTTTCTCATGTCATTCTCGTTATTATAAGTCTGTCATAATATATATTTCTGCTGCCATTGTTTCTGGCCGTTGTAAATGTATTCGCTGCTGCCAGCTCAGAATGTTTTCTTATTAAGGTCATATTTGATGTGGCATCTCTTCTCAGGCCATTGTAATTTACACTCCTCATACACTCATACATAGATATACACACAGGCAATTATATAGACAACTATACACATACATACAAACATATATTTGTTGAACTTACATTTACTATTATTATTATTATTATTATTAAAATGCTGTATATAACCGAAAAAAAACACATGTTATCCATCTTACCCCCACCAACCAGCCCGTCATTGCCACCACTATCATAGGCGTCATTGTGTGACATTATTAAACTTGACTTATTAATCAAAATGTATGCTACAACAACTGATGAGTATGAAAGTTGTTGTTGTTGTTTGTTGTTTTATACATTTGTATAAAACCCTGAAAAATATTTTCATTTTCATTATGCCATACAAGTGTCCTACGGTAGTTGGTTGGAAAAGAATATGCTAAAACATATGATATACCTCGAGCACTATACAAGTTGGCAAGTGAAATAAACAACACAACCGTAAACATATGTATATTTTTAATGCCTCCGGAAAACTCATTTGAACAATTTGAATTTTTTAAATTAAACCAGTAAAGAATGTCCTGAAGTCGGGCGGGGCTGACTTTATGATACCCTACACCACTTGCTAATTTAGTAGAGCTCCACATAACAATTAAAAGTTTTTATGGCAGAATTCAAGCATACATGCTGTGATTAAAATTATAATTTAAAGTTGAAAGGACCAAATATGCCGAAGCATTTGTATCTTTTAAATTCGGACTTGCATTTTGCCCATTCGGTGCAAAATTAATTTGAAATCAGATATAGATATATATGAGAGCTATATTCAAATCTGAACCGATCTCGATAAAATTTGGCAAAGATATTTCTGAGCTGTATTTGATATATTTCCCTGAATATCGTTGTTACGGAGTGCATATTACGGCTGTGGGTAACAACTACAACAAATCGGATGAACAATATATATGGGAGCTATAGCTATATCTGATGGGAGCTAAAGCTATATCTGAACCGATCTTAACCAAATTTGGCATACTACCTTCTAGACTCGATTCGGTCGTATGTGCCAAATTCCATCCCATTTGGGCAAATATTAGACGTTTGGTGCACAATAAAATGCAAATCGGACGAAGTTATATATGGGAGCTATATCCAAATCTGAACCGATCTCGATAAAATTTAGCAAAGGTATTTCTGAGCTGTATTTGATATATTTCCCTAAATATTGTTGTTACAGAGTGCATATTACGGCTGCGAAGGACAAAAATAACAAATCGGATGAACAATATATATGGGAGCTATAGCTATATCTGAACCGATCCACCAAATTTGGTATACTACCTTCTAGACTTGTATGTGATCTATGTGCCAAATTCCATTCCATTTCGGCAAATATTAGACGTTTGGTGCACAATAAAAAACAAATCGGACGAAGATATATATGGGAGCTATATCTAAATTTTTACCGATCATCACCAATTTCAATAGGATTCGTCCTTGGGCCAAACAAATGTTGTTTGCAAAATTTCATCTCAATTGGACTCAGACGGACTGACATGCATAAATCAACTCAGAAAGTGATTCTATGGAGATCCTCAAAAGTAACTATGGGTCTATCTCGCTTCCTTCTCCATGTTACAAACAAATGCACAAAGACATAATACCCTGACCACCTTGTGGTGTAGGGTATAAAAATATAGAAAAATTCATATGTTTGAGAAAAACTGCGTTTTTTGGTTTTGATTTAAACGATTGAAGTAAGTTTCTGTTAATGTGGTCCGATAATTTTCATATTGAACAAGTAAGCAATCATTATTACCATTTATACATAGGTCGACTGTTGTCTTTTTAAAGCCTGTTCATTCGAAGAATCTATGGGGAATTATGATTCGTACATTTCTACTTCACGAAATCGTGCTCAGAAGTAAAAATAAAAATTCAGATTCACTCCTTTAAAGACTTTCTAAAAACTGTGTTCTTAATCCAACATTATACATTTTGGAGGCTAGAAAGCGTAAATATTGCATGTAGGCCTCCAGAGGAAATTCTTACCAAAAAGATACTAAAAAGCACTATATATTATACAGATGGATGTCGAATTTAAGGGTTCCAAATTTGACACTTACTTCGCACTCGTGAAGCACAATTTGCACAAGTAAACCAGTAAGGAAAAGTCAAAAGTAGAGTGCATGATATCACTTCGAGAAGGATTATATTTAAAACAAATTTATATCGGAGCCGAGTTCCACAAAATGGAAACGTACGTCGCGAAATTCACTTAATTTTGGGTTGATATTACCTATTATTTGAACAATAAACCTGAAATCGGGTTAAGGATATATATGGGAGCTATATCCAAATCTTTGATGATCTCGATAAATTAAACCGAAATTGGTTGAAGATATATATATGGCAACTATATCGAAAAATTCTGCTCAAAGGTAACCCGTTATATGGGGTCTTTTCGAGGACGTGGTCATAGGATCTGCGAAAAATGTTAGCTTCTTATCTTAATTCGTTTTGACGTCTACGTGATTATAAGAGATGGACGTGTCTTAATCGTCTTAGAAGTTTACGCTGCTATATATACTTTGTTAGGTCTAAAATTGATATTTGGATGAGTTACAAACGGAATGACGCACTTAATATACCTTCCATGTGTAGCGTGGAGGATATGAAAAATGCTATTGTTGTTAAATTATCTTACCTATTTCGATTTGTCCAAGTCTGTCCATCTGATACTAGTACCGAGCATGCTTCAGTGAACTCTTCTAGAGATGATTCACAATTTCCCATAACTTTAGCCTGAGTATTTGCGCTAACATTTCAGATATACAAAAATAATTTTTATACCCTCAGCCATATAGCTGGAGAGGGTGCATATCATTTGATACAGCCAAAACGTGCCTCATCGAAACAACGGTTTTAGAACCTAGGTATTTTTCAACCAAATCTGTTTCAGGATATTTGGAGTCGATCTAGGGGTGTCCGTCTGGCTGGTGCGACCTATAACTCTCAAAGAGTGTATCCGTTTTTGTCCAAACTTGGTACATTGTAATATTATTATCAAACATAGATGGAGTTTGGATATAGACAATATCTGTCCACTACTTCTGGTAACTCTACCACAAAAGTTTGCAATTTTCAAAAAAAAATATTTTCAAAAAAAAAAAAAAAAATATTTTTCTGCATCAGTGATATGCCATGTGCGAAAATGGACAATATGGGTCCACTCCATCAAGTAACCCCCCAAAAAGTGTCAAAATTTTTAATAATTATAACTCTTATAAAATGTGATGTAAGTGTCCGATTGTTTTCAAATTACACACATCACAATACTTTTACTAACCCAAGATCTGTTATAAAGATGGTAGAGATCGGACTATTCCTTTTAGTATCTCCCCCAAAAAGGGTCAATGTTTTGAATAACTGAAACGATTATAAACTCCGAAATAAACATCCGGTTATCTTCATATTTCACAAATCCCATTATTTCTCCAAAAACAAGACTTGCTGTGAAGATGGGATATATCGGACCACTCATTGTGGTACTTCTCAAACAAAGGGTAAAAATTTTGAATATCAGACTTGGCACATCCCAATATTTCTATCAACACAAGATCTGTTATAAAACTTGTAGAGATTAGACCATTTATCCTGGTAACTCCCTCAGGTAGGGAGTTCACGTAGTGTGCCTTCTGGAACCTCACCCAATTAATACTTTTGTCGGTCATAACTTGCGAAACAAGTCAGCGATTCTTTACTACTTGCTGTATCTAACTATTTCCCTCAACCAGAATCCTGAGATGAATATGGAATTTATGAGTTCGCATAAAATTGGATATAAAAGTTCAATTTTCTTTCTTTTTTTATCAGTATCAACAACATTGGCGCATTCCTTCGGAACCCACTCCATAAAGGGTCAACAATTTGAATATTCATAACAGAAGTGAAAATATATTTAAATAATCGAACATTGGCTGCGGTTATAAACCTGTCGCTAAAACGGAATGATACTTTTTAACTGTTTTTATACCCTACACCACATAGTGGTAAGGGTATTATGTCTTTGTGCATTTGTTTGTAACATGGAGAAGGAAACGAGATAGACCCATACTTACTTTTGAGAACCTTCATAGAATCACTTTCTGAGTCGATTTATGCATGTCAGTCCGTCTGTCCGTCCGTCCGTCCGTCCGTCCGTCCGTCTGTCCATGTATTCTTGTGAACAAAATGCAGGTCGCATTTATATTATAAATTTAGATATAGCTCCCATATATATCTTCATCCGATTTCGGGTTAAATGTGCACCAAATATCCACTATCAGTCCAAATTACCTGAATTTTGGCACACCCAACCGAGTTCGGCCTAGAAGCAAGTATATTAAATTTGGAGAAAATCGGTTCAGATATAGCTATAGCTCCCATATATATCTTTCATCCGATTTGATCTTTAAGTCCCTCACATTCCTACTATGCACTCCACAACCGTGATATTTGGTACCAGGTATTAGATGGAGCACAGAAATAGCTGTTTTAAATTTTATCGAAATCGGTTCAGATTTGGATATAGCTCCCATATATATCTTCATCCGATTTCCGGTTAATTGTGCACCAAATGGCCGATATAAGTCCAAATTAACTGAATTTTAGTACATCGGACCAAATTCAGCCTAGAAGCAAGTATATCAAATTTAGTGAAAATCGGTTCAGATATAGATATAGCAACCATATATATGTTTCATCCGATTTAGAGTTTTAGTCCCATACATTCGTAATATTCACTCCACAACCGTGATATTTGGTACCAGGTATTAGATGGAGCACAGGAATAGCTGTTTTAAATTTTATCGAAATCGGTTCAGATTTGGATATAGCTCTCATATATATCTTCATCCGATTTCGGGTTAAATGTGCACTAAATGGTCAATATCAGACCAAATCACCAGTCTAGAAGCTAATACGTAAAATTTGGAGAAACCCAGTTCAGAGATAGCTATAGTTCGTAAAATACACGATAGAATTAGATAGATTTTGATTTTGTACCAAATATCTCATAGAGCTCTGAAATGCCCTGTATAAACCTTTTTACGAGAGCTCTACTAAATATGCGTAGTGGTGTAGGGTATCATATAGTCGGCCCCGCCCGACTTTTGAGCTTTCCTTACTGGTTCTCAATACTTCCTTGAAATGAACAAATATTCCAATAACTTTTATATATGTATTGTATATAACTCACATACCTAGTGATGATATTTACAAGCAACATATAATATGTTCTGATTTTCCATATTTTAACACAATACCCTACTTTTTTTAAAGAAATTTCTTAAAAGAAATATGTAAACATGTTTCAAATTCAATAGGGTCATAATTTGTTTCAAATTAAATATATCCTTCCAAGAATTTCAGTAAAATAACTTACCTCATCTCCATTCATTAAATTCTCGTCACGAAATAATACAAAACCCCAAGAAGCTTACCTGCAAGAAAACGAAAAAAACGGGAGATATGAAAATAACAAAAATTTGATCCAATTAACTTAATCTCATTGAAGTTTTACTAAGAACGAAAAACGAGGTTGCTACCATAGAAGTTTTAAGGGATCAGGACCATTTCGAACATTTTGTGTTGTTAATCCAATTTAGAGATGTGTGCACACAAAATTCAATTTTGCAAAAACTAGTGCGAAATAAAAAGGGAAAGGACAGAGTGAATCCCTACAATTCACACTTAAATACACACAAATACATACACACCTAGCTACCAACAAATTTCAAGCATTTCTCTACCGAGTTGGCCAAACATGAATATGTGTTACTATGACTGAATGACCAGAATTTTAGCATTTCTAGCAAAAAAAAAAAAAGAGGAAAGGAAAATGAAACACAACCAGTAGTTATAACACACGCACACACACACAAAACTCTCAAATGAAAGGACATCACGAAAACGAGCAACAAACTAATGGCAAGTTATTAATAATCTGACACACGTCAAACGAAGTTTAAGCTAACTTGGCAATTTTTTTTTGTTTGAGTTAGAAGACACATGTAGCGTAATCACAAGCAACGCCAACCTTTTTATTCGTCAAAGGTAGGAACATTTTGTTTTTCCTTTTAAATTTAAGATGTTTCCTTTCCAGGGAAAAATATATATCCAAAAATAAGTCAACAATAGGATTTAAAGGTAAATGTTTAACAACCTTTAATATAAATGTCGTTAATCCCTTTCTTGGCCTTATCGCCGCAAATGTGACACTAGGCAATGTTTATCTTGGTTTCAAAGAATTGAATTATTCGTGGTCTGCCCGAAATGTGACAAGAAAAATAAATAAGTTTCAAATGTTGTAGCGTAAAGTGTAAAATGACTTAAGTACATCCTAATTATACCCTACACCACATAGTGATAACGGTATTATGTCTTTGTGCATTTTTTTTTTGTAACATGGAGAAGGAAGCGAGATAGACCCACAGTTACTTTTGAGGATATTTATAGAATCACTTTCTGAGTCGATTTATGCATGTCAGTCCATCTGTCTGTCCGCCTGTCCATGTACATATTTTTGTGAAAAAATTTCAGATAGCATTTTTTAACCGATTGAGAATTAATTTTCCAAACAATATTTGTTTGGCCCAAACACGAACCCTATTGAAATTGTTGTGGGTTCATATTTAGATATAGATATATTTAGATATATTTCAGGTTAATTGTGCGACAAATGGCCAATATCAGTCCAAATTTTGGCACATCCGACTGAATTCAGTCTAGAAGCAATTACATCAATTTTGGAGAAAATCGGTTCAGATATAGCTATAGCTCCAATATATATGGAACCCAAAAACAATGATATATGGTACCCGATTTCAGTTACAGAACAAAAATATCTCTGTCAAATTATATCAAGATCGGTTCAGATTTGTATATAGCTCCTATATATATCTCCAACCGATTTCAGGTTAATTGTACACCAAATGGTCAATATCATCCGGGCGAATTCGGTCTAGAAGCAAGCATTTCAAATTTGGTGAAAATCGGTTCTGATATAGATTTGGTGTTTAAGTCCCTCACATTTGTATTATGCACCCCACAAGAATGATGTTTGGTACCAGTAGTAGGATTCTGCAACTCATTTTTGTAGTTACCGAAAAAACTCGGTAACTTTCAAACGTATACTTTTGAAATAAAAAAAATATATAAAAGTTGACAATTGGTATCTATCGGTAGGTCTTAGCGACTACTTTAATTTCGTCGTTAATTTACAGACAAATTTCGTTAACTACCGAAATTATAAGCATTTGAATCTCACTGATTTTTTCGATAACTCAGAAAATGAGTTACAGAAATCCACCACAAATATCAGATAGAACTCTGAAATACCTTTGGCAAATTATATCGAGATCAGATCAGATTTGGATATACACGGTGAGATGAAAAAATTTCAACCAACTTGAGACTGTGAGTTGTCATTTGTAAGTCACTCGTCCGACAGCTGTTAAAATTATTCCAGTGACTGTTCATTATATCGTTTAAAAGCGTACAAAAGCGTTTTGGTGAACATTTTCCAGAACAAAAATTTTTCGTGATGGAATTCAAACAACTCCAGCATTTAAATGTCAATAAATCTTTTGTGTCCCGTACCATCGCTCGTTACCGTGATACTGGTAGCGTAGCCCGACGTCAAGGAACTGGACGGAAGAAAACAGCAACATTAGCAGAAACGGTTCGAAAAGTAAAGAAGCGACTTGATCGAAACCCGCGTCAGTGTGGCCGAAAAATGGCTCGTGAGCTGAACATATCGCAATATTTCATTCGGCAAATAGTGAAAAATGAGCTCGAGGTAAAGCCATTGAAATTTCAAAAAGTGCAAGAACTTATAACTTAACAGAAAGAAAATATAATCAAAAGAGATATAGAGTTGCTTCCCTTGGCCGAAAGTTGTGAACTGCAGAATTTTGTTTTCTCCGATAAGAAAACATTCGTTCATCGTGTTTACTTGCCAAAAAGGTCTGCTGAAAATGGCCACCAGAACTCAAGCGTCGGCCATGGTGATGGTGTGGGCCGCCATAACAGCCGATGGTCGCTCTGCGCTCGTATTAATCGACCGTGGCATCAGAATAAAGGCCTTACGAATATTATCACGAAAATTTCTGGAGGGTGTATTAAAGACTTGGGCACGCAAACATTCCAGCAGGACTCAGCACCATCGCACTCAGCACGCACCACCCAAGAATGGTTACTAAATGAGGTTCCTCGCTTCATTTTCAGCGCACAATGGCCACCAAATTCTCAGGATACCAATCCGTTGGTTTATTGTGTTTGGAGTATTTTGGAAAGCAAGGTTGACACTCAAAAATACCAAAGTGTCGATCACCTCAAGCATGAGCAATACTCGAGCAGCATGTGACGGTTTCATTGGCCGTTTGAAGACCATAATTCGTACCAAAGGTAACTAATTCGAACAAATCTAAAATTACCCTAAAATTTGATGGTATTTCCGACATTTTTTGCCTTGATTCAATAAATAATAAAAAAAATATGGCGTTTGACTTTCTTGTAGTTTTTTTTTTATCTCACCCTGTATATAATACCCTCAATTCAAAATTGTAAGTCAAATTGAAAAAAGGGCATGCGATGAAAAATATGACAACTAGTAAAAAAGCTGTAAGTTAGGGCGTGCTGAACTTTGAATACCCTCCACCATTTGGTACAAATTTGGCAATTTTCAAAAAAAAAAAAAGAAAAAATAATAATAATAATAAATAAAATCCGTTAAAAATTCTGTTGAAATCTAAAAAACCGAATGAAGCCGTATATTAGGGTCTATACGACGACGTGGACCTGCATAGGCAACTTTGGTTACAAATTTGTAAAAATCTGTTTATAATAATATAAAATACCGAAAATCGGGGGGTACCCTTATATGGGGCTACCATCTTACAGAAAAATGTCAACAAACATAAATATTTTGGTACAGTCACCAGGTCCGCCAATTTATAGTGATTTTTACCGATTGGCGGACGACAACACGGGCATTGTTTAATCGTCATTGAATTTTACTATGAACAAGAACATAGACTTTTTGGGGACGCTAATGCGCAATTTGAGGTGCTATGGGTGTTAAAGCGTAATTAACTTTGACTATTCAGAAACTATATATACAGACTAAAACTACGGGCCGGCAACGCGGACCGGGCCAACTAGTTTGATATAGTTCCAGTAAATAATGTCGCTAAAATCATCAAAATACCGAATATCGGGAGTACCGTTATATATGGGCTATACGAATGCATGTACCTGCACAGACAATTTTTTGTCATAGGCTGTAGTATTCATTACGAACTTCAAATACTAAATTTGAAATAGTTCCGGTAAATAATGTCTCCAAAATCATCAAAATACCCAATATCGGGAGGTACCTTTATGTGGGTGATACACGAAGACGTGAACCTACATGGCTTATTTTCTGTTTTATGCTGTAGTATTTTTTACGAACTTCAAATGCCAAATTTGAAATAGTTCCGGTAAATAATGTCTCCAAAATCATCGTAATACCAAATATCGGTAGGCACCGTTATATGGTTGCTATACGAAGACGTGGGCCTACATGGCCCATTTTCAATACCAAAAGTCCTGCCGATATAATCATTTTGTTTGGAAGGTAGAGTGATTTCCACAGACGGACGGACATCGCTAAATCGCCATAGAATTTTATGCTATTATTTTATGCCCTCCATACTATGGTGGAGGGTATAAAAATAGAAAAAATGGAACCAAAAGTATTCATTTTTTTATTTGGTATATTTTTCCTCGATTTTCTTAGATTTTTAACTTTCCTGGCAAGAGACCTTTCCGAATTGAAAATCTTTCCAGCGGTTCGTGAATTATAAGCAGAATAACTAAGATCTATTCTTTTACATATATATTGCACCTATTTTGCTATATCTACGATTTCTTGGCTATCAGCATCACTTTAATGTTCAGAACTGACCATTTAATTTATTTTTGATTTGGCTGAGATTAAAAATATTCGCGGTTTTTTGGAAGTGTTCATATTGTCTTACAAAAATTTTAGGACCTATTTTACCCGCTAAATATTGGTAGGCTTCTGCCCAGTCCTAAACTATCACTCCATGTAAATTTCCGCGTCGATTGGTTCATAATTATGGCCAATAGAGCACCTGAAAACTCAGGAAAATTTTGGTCCATTTCAACCCCTAAATATTTTGTAATCAATCTTTCTTTTCTGACCCTAACCCCACCTCCATTTTCATTTTCGTGAGGATCGGGGCATAATAGCGACCTGTAGCTTGATTACAAATTAACATTGACAGATGGACGGACGGACATACATAGCTAGATAGACTCAGCTGGGTGAGATAGGAAGATCAATATATAGGTTCCTATATATAGGTTGTAGGGTATAAAAATTGCGCAGGCTGGTCTACATCTTCGTATAGATCTCATATAACGATACCCCCGATATTCGGTATTTTAATTATTTTAGGGACATTATTCCCCGGAAATGCTTCAATGCTTCCCCGGAAATTAACTTATGCAGAACCACCTCTTCGTATTGCCCTCATTGTAATGAACAAACTGACCAGTCAATGATAATGGATGTTGATAAGGTGTTACTACCAGGGTTCTGTCGAAAAGAGGACTGCGGGAGCCATTGATCAGCTATGCTTCAGTCGGGTTAGGGGGGTTCTCGTCCCTTTTTCGCAGAACTAATATTATTACAAAAAAATATTCTAGACTCCCTTCTTAGTAAGAAATTTAAAATAATTAACCAAAACAAACGAAATAAAAACTACCCCAAAAAAAATACTGTACCTATTCTACTCTTTAATTCATCTGTTACCTCTCTGATGTTTTGAGAGGCTTACGCATCTTTACCCACCCTTACCTTGGTCCTAATAGCGTGGAAAAATTTATGATAGGACCCCATAATTTCATTCGACCTAGATTGTCCCTACCACATCCTTAGTATGAAAACACAATATTTATAATTACCAATTCATGTTAATTCTGCCTAATATTTATTCAAATCATTTTATAGATTTATAATAATACGGAAAGTAGGAATTGAAAAGGTTTATAGTAACTTATAGTAACTAGGAAAATGTCTTAAGTATTGTAAAAAAATACATGCATTAAAAAAAATACAAGTACACTAATTGAGTTTTTGTACATATGTAGTAATTAATTAGTAATTCGTTTAAATGTTTTTTCTTTTTTTTTTTCAAAGTAAATTCTCTCTAATAGCAATCGAAATGTGCAATAATATAGTAAAAAAAAATTCAAAGTATCAATATATTACAACACCCATATTCTAACTAATTCAAAAGGTGTAAACCCTAAACGATAAGCAAAAAAAAAATTTTTCATAATATGCAGAAATACAAGATAGATGTAGCAACATCAATACAAAAATGTCAACAACAAAAATATAATGTCCATAAAAAGCACTCATTTTACATAATTATGCACTTCATACTCACCCAACAGCAGAAACGTTGAAGGCCTCCAAGTATTGTGTTGTGTAATTATGATGTTGGTGTGATCTTGTTGCTCTGAAGTCAGACAAATGAGGTTTGATCAAACATGTTTACATACAACTTGCGAGCACATGCAATTACTTCATTATCTGTATTTCTGCAGCTTAATTAAGAAGTATGATCTAATGACACGTTTTTTATGTAAATTAGGGTGGTTTAAGGAATATGATGTATGCCTTAAATGGTAACAAGAAAATATGTTATTCTACATAATTTATCTAAGGTAATTTATAATTCTTCATTTGAAACAATACTTAATTTTAAAAGATCCACATTATGATTCCTTCAAAGGGTTATCTCAGTTTATTAATCAAGTCGAATAGGGAAATTGAGAAGTTATTATTGCTGCTGTTTTAGGTGGTATTTGAGACACTAATTCTTCACAATCGTGATTTTTGATATGGCATCAATTGCAATAATTACATGTGGGTTTGACTTATTAATTAATTAATCGTGACACCAGTCCATGTTATACTTCTGATACTTCATTAAAATTTGTTGGAATACAGTTCCAAAATTATCCCACGTGGGGATGGAGGGATTCGATGCAATTAAGATGCCGTGTTCTATTTTTTGTTGTCGCCCCCGGTATCCCCTGATGCTGAAATGGTGTCTCGCCTGATGGAACGTAGGTTACAGAAGAATATGTACCGGTATGGAAATGTGGTAATTTTTAAAGATAACCACAAAATTTTGATAATAATTTTTTCTACACGAAAGAACACTAATTAGTCACAATAAAGCTCACAGGTTTTCACTATAATTTAACTTAATTACCTTTTTTTCAAAAATAGATGCAACGTAATTTAAAAAAAAAAAATCTTATTATAATTTAATTTAATTTAAAAAATGTTGAATGTAATATGTAATGCCCAGGTTAGGTTAAATTAATATCTTGAGAACTGTTCTGTACTTAATGAATGTTGGAATGAAAAGAATTTCTGCTAGTCCGGTTGCCAACTCGAAAGGTAGTTTTTTTGTTTTCTTTTGGCATAAGCCAACAAGATTACAACAACATATTACATGATCTCTCACTTGCTTATGATTGATACGTGATAAAAAGCGAATCGCAACATAGTTGCCACTGTTTATTAATTTAACTGCAAGGTGGGGAAATCGTTTTTTTATTTTTCAAAGGTCTTAAGTTTTAATTATTACAAACGAAGTAATATTGCATATTTATATGCAATATTAATTCGAGACCATTTACGTCCGAATATCCTTTGCGTGAAAGGTTCCGACAACCTTACCGTTCATGTCCTCTAAAACATAGTAATGTTGACCAAGTTTTTCCTTTATTCTGGACTTGATGAAAAGAGGAGAAAGCTTTGCGCTAAAGGATTTTTCGGCATTACTTTGGGCGAAGTTCCTTCTGAAAACTTCTTGACCTATATTAAAAGAAATTGGTCTTGTCCTCAAATTGTATTGAGCCTGGTTTCGGTTGTAAGCATCAGAAATATGCTTTCTAATTTTCGACCTTAATAACTTTAGAGTGTCATCTCGGGGAAGAATGTTGCATGGTTCGTCCAACATTTGCAGGTTTCGGAGTAACTGATATGAGGTCCCATGTGTGACCATATCGAAACCAAACAACACATGATATGGGGAATACTTCGTTGCCTGGTGTACAGAGTTTCTCAATGCACAACTAATCAAGCTGAGATTTTCGTCCCATAGTCGATGGTCCTCTTTCAAAAATGATCTTATGCCCGATAAAATCGAACGATTGACACGTTCAGAGGCGTTTGACTGAGGTGAGTATATAGCAGTATATATATGGGAGATGCCTAAGCTCGTGAGAAATGCATTGAATTTATTGCACTTAAATTGTGAGCCATTGTCACTAACTAAGATTTCTGGCACTCCGTACAAATGAAATATTTGGGTCAATAAAAATTCTTGAATTACAGAAGAGGTAAATTTTCTTAGTGGGCAAAGCCAGTGATACTTAGAAAAGTGATCTAAGACAATAAGTAAACCTATGTTGCCTTGTTTACTCCTTGGGTAGGGGCCCAAAAGATCAACATATAAACGTTGGAATGGTCGATTAGAAGTAGCTGCTTTGCCCATTTCAGGCCTTAGTACCTGATTCGGTGCCTTGGTTGTCTTACAAATTTCACACGTCCTTACAAAATCTCGCACGTCTCTAATCATGCCTGGCCAAAAGAAACTTCTCCTAACAAGGTCCAAGGTTTTCAACATACCTCCATGGCAAGCTGTAGGACTGTTGTGAAATCTGGTTATTAGATTTTTTCGCATATTCACAGGTATCCACAGCTTCCACGTTTTTTCGTCTTGATCTGCATCACCGTTATAGTGTTCAGTCCGAATATATATATAGTTGTCAATAATTTTTACGTCTGGGTATTTTGATTGATTTTTCATTATTTTTTTCTTTGGTAGCTAAATAATCAGGGTCGTTAAAATGTGGAGATGATAAATCAATTTCTGTCTCAAAACAATCTACGCCACTAACTTCAGCACAGTGGATACGGGAAAGAGCGTCAGGTACTATGTTGTCTTTTCCTTTACGGTGACTGAAGGTGAATTTGAAGCCTTGGAGTTTTAAAACCCATCTCGCAAGTCTACCGGTAAGATCTTGTTGTTTCATTAACCAGACCAAGCTGGAATGATCGGTTATGATTTCAAAGGGCTGAAGTTCAACATAGCACCTAAACTTTTTTAGAGCCTCTACAGCCGCCAAGCACTCTCTTTCCGTTACGCTATAGTTCCGCTGTGCGGAATTAAGCTTCTTTGACATATATGCCACTGGTTTTTCATCCCCATTCTCATCCAACTGTACCAAAACAGCTCCAATTCCATAATCACTGGCATCGCAGTGAATGTAAATTTTTTTTGAAAAATCTGGATTCATGAGGATGGGTGCTGAAGTCAAAAGCTTCTTGATGGTATTAAATGCTTCATCAGCTTCTTTTGTCCAAGAGAATTTTTGTTTTGTTGAAAGAAGCTCTGTAATAGGATAGACTATAGACGAAAAGTTCTCTATAAAGCGTCTATACCATCCAGAAAGGCCTAAAAAGCCCCGCACTTGCTTCAGATTCTTTGGAATTGGCCATGAAAGAATACAGTCTACCTTATCCGGAACAGTCTTTAGACCCCCATGCCCTATTATATATCCTAAATATTTTGCTTCAGTCACGCAAAAGTGGCTTTTAGTGATATTAATGGTCAAATTAGCCTTCCGAAATTGTTCGGCAATTCTCATAAGGATCATTATGTGGGATGAAAAATCTTCAGACACAATAATCAGGTCATCGAGATAACCAAAAACACATTTTTTTAAGTCTACAGGTATTAATTCGTCCATCAGCCGACTCATGGTCTGAGGAGCGTTACACAGCCCAAATGGCATGACCACAAACTGGTATAGTGGTCTACCAGGGACTGTGAACGCTGTCAGAGGTTTTGCTTGATCTGTTAGGCCGATTTGCCAGAAGGCATCTTTTAAATCGATCTTGGAGATCAAATTGGCCTTGGGCAAGCGGGCAAATATTCCATCAATTTTTGGAAGGGGGTATGCATCCTTTATGGTGACGGAATTTAACTTCCGAGCGTCTAGACACAGACGGACTTTGTTGGGCTTGAGGACTAGCCTCATCGGACTACTCCAGGGTGAAGTTGACGGTTCTATAACTCCTAAATCCAACATTCTGTCAATCTCTTTATTAATTAATTCTTCGACAGCCGGAGAAACTGGGTAGAACCTTTGCTTGACGGGCTTTGCATCGCCTACGTCAATGTCATGTTTTATCAAACTAGTTCTACCTAAACCTTGCTTCTCGAAATTGGGGAATAATGCTTTGACAGTTTCCAATTGTTGAAGTTGGATAGGGTTTAGAGGGTATTGACTTGAATTTGATTTCATAAATTCTTTATTTTCTTTCTCGGACGACAATTCGGACTTGGAAACGGACATATCTGACAATATAGCGGGCATATTGGAATCGGACGGACCAGTCATTATAACAGACTCAAAAATATCGGGAGCAAGCTGGAATTTCTTCCAAAAGTCTAAGCCTAATATGAGACGCTGGCTTAGTGATGGAACGATTAATATCCTGAGATTTTGTGTTTTGTTTCGAAAGGAAACGTCGACATCGAGGAACCCTGTGACCTTTTGTCGTTTCCCATCTGCGGTTTTCACTTTAGACTTAAAATCATGAAATTCTTTTAAATATGAAAAATCGTTTTGTGCTAATTCTGAACCGAGACAGCTGACATTCGCGCCAGTGTCTAAAAGTCCCAGTTCCTTAAAATTTAAAAATGAAACCATAGCATAAAGTCTTTGATCATGTGAACCGTTGACAATACCAGAGATAATATACTTAGAACCAATTTTTCTCTGTTTAAAGAATTTGCGAAGTCTAGCAGTGGATCGTTTTGGCTTTCTACGTTCTTCTAGAACAATATCTGCATTTTTAAAGATTTCGTCTCTTTTCTTCAAATATTCTGACCATCTTTGATGGTAAGGACGAATTGGAAAAGGATGTGTCTGAGAATGATGTGGAATATGAAAATCTGTCCTCTTCAAAATGGTTGTTGGATGCTTATTGTCAGTATTAGATTTTGGTGAGTCTTGATTTTTATTTATTAAGTTAGGCTGGTTGCTATGATTCTGATTTAGTTTTTTGGATGCTGTTGTTGAACGGAGTTTTTTGTACCAAATATTCTTTTGGTTGTGCACTTTAAGCAATTTGGCTTATAAGTATTTTCTGCACCACAGCCGTAGCAAAAAACGGTCCTCTCTTTCAAGCAATCTTCCCAAAAGTGGCCAGGTTCTCTGCAGTTCCAACATTTGAGTGTTGAAGAACCAGCAGTAATCGCATCTACAGATATATCCTTCGGCAGATCAAAATTCATTAAAGGGTCATTATAATGTTCTAATTCTGCGACATTTTATTAGGATATGAGTTTCCTATCATTTGTCTTCCAGGAAACTGACGTCGAGAACTCTCATCTTTTAAGAGATTTTCACGCATCTGGACTAATTTCCTGAGATGCGCTATAGAAAATATGGGAACATACAGTAGTTCATGACGTATGTCTGTACGCAAATTGCGTTTGACAAGTTCGACTAACTCCGTTTCTTCGATTGGGGTTGATAAACGATCTAAAATCGCGGAAAAAGAGTCATGAAAACTTTCAAATGTTTCTCCTGGTTTTGTTTTCTGGCTCTCAGCTCTTCGCGAATGTCTGAGTCAGATTTAAATCCTTGTATTGGTAACGTATTGCGTTACAAAAATCTTCCCAAACAATGCTCTGAACCTGTTTTCTATAACGCCAGAACCATTCTCGGACTTTCCCGGACAATAAAATATTTAAATGTTTGCAGATTACTGAATAATCTTCCTCGAAATTATCTGCTGTTAGGGATTTGACCCTGTATAAAAACTCTTCTACGCTTAGACCCTGTGTAGACCCATCAAAGTGGAGATTCCAATTTTTAATTATGGAAGCGATTTTGTCACTTCCTAAACTATAATTAATTTGACTATTCATTGAACAATTTCGGGAATGTGTTCTATTATCATTAGTATTGTTGTTAGCTACCAGTGGGGGTGGTTGATTAATATATTGTTTATGAGAAATCGAATTGTTTTGATTCAAGTTTAAATTTTGAAGAAGTTTTGTAACACTTGCTTCTATCATATGATTTATTCTTGAATAATCAATAGTGTTATGAGTATTTTGACTCATGTTGGCTCTGTTCTGGTTTTGTGGAGTATTTGAGTTCGGATTCATGGCTTCTAGTATTCCAGGTGTCGAAACCTCTTCACCCGTGGCAGAAGTATTATCCAAATGATCAAAAACTAAAGAATTATTCGTATCTGGAAATAAATGTCGATTACTTCGGGTGTTGTAGTGTTTTGAAAGGGCACCACGACCTCTACGACTATTCGGTTTAGTTTTTTGTTTCTGGCCTTGAATGGCTTGATTAGAGTGATCAGTGATTTCACTAGGATTTTCCGGCAATATTTGAGATTGGCTGTTCATAGAACGAAGATCAGATAACTCACATGTTTGATTGCATGTTGGACAAGCAGTTGAAGTAGATAAGTGCTTTTCGATACAGTCACGATGAAAAGAATGTTCACATTGCAAAAGATAAAGACACTCATTTATGTCCGTTAATGTTTCAGTACAGATAGAACAGTTTTCATTTATAACAGGTAAACCTTGTGTAAATGGAGGAGTTCGTGCTAATGCCATTGTAATATTTCAAAATTTCTAATATGCAATTAGTGACGTATTTTTAAATGACGTTTGTGTTTTCATATTTGGATGTGGAGGATTAGGGATTTTTATATTAAAGAATAGAATAGTTAAAAAAAAAGGTCTATGGAATGAAGGTGAAAATTATTGGTTCATGTAATCTAGTCAAACCGAATGAGAAAACCAATATATCTAATTTTGCTTGATACAATATTGGACATTGAGTGCAGGTAGCAAATCAACAATGTATTCCAAATATTATTCAAGATTCGATAGCTAAGACTTCGATTACTGAAAAAATACTATTTCATCAACATATTAGATTAGCAGTCTGAAAAATAAAAATAGTCTCAATTCAAAGAAAAGCTTTCAAGACAGTAGTCGGTCAATATACTCGAACCTTTTGACCTCAAGTATTTGAAAGTCCTGATAACCTCTACAAAGTATTCTTCAATATAAAGCCTAAACTCAAATTTCCCAAACTAATATAATCCGTTGAGCTCTAAAGAAAATTTAAAAGCAAATAGGCCGTAAAAGCACAATAAGATTATACTTCTCGGGCCCCACGTTGGGCGCCATTTCTGTAATGAACAAACTGACCAGTCAATGATAATGGATGTTGATAAGGTGTTACTACCAGGGTTCTGTCGAAAAGAGGACTGCAGGAGCCATTGATCAGCTATGCTTCAGTCGGGTTAGGGGGGTTCTCGTCCCTTTTTCGCAGAACTAATATTATTACAAAAAAATATTCTAGACTCCCTTCTTAGTAAGAAATTTAAAATAATTAACCAAAACAAAAGAAATAAAAACTACCCCAAAAAAAAAAATACTGTACCTATTCTACTCTTTAATTCATCTGTTACCTCTCTGATGTTTTGAGAGGCTTACGCATCTTTACCCACCCTTACCTTGGTCCTAATAGCGTGGAAAAATTTATGATAGGACCCCATAATTTCATTCGACCTAGATTGTCCCTACTACATCCTTAGTATGAAAACACAATATTTATAATTACCAATTCATGTTAATTCTGCCTAATATTTATTCAAATCATTTTATAGATTTATAATAATACGGAAAGTAGGAATTGAAAAGGTTTATAGTAACTTATAGTAACTAGGAAAATGTCTTAAGTATTGTAAAAAAATACATGCATTAAAAAAAAATACAAGTACACTAATTGAGTTTTTGTACATATGTAGTAATTAATTAGTAATTCGTTTAAATGTTTTTTCTTTTTTTTTTTTTTCAAAGTAAATTCTCTCTAATAGCAATCGAAATGTGCAATAATATAGTAAAAAAAAAAATTCAAAGTATCAATATATTACAACACCCATATTCTAACTAATTCAAAAGGTGTAAACCCTAAACGATAAGCAAAAAAAAATTTTTGATAATATGCAGAAATACAAGATAGATGTAGCAACATCAATACAAAAATGTCAACAACAAAAATATAATGTCCATAAAAAGCACTCATTTTACATAATTATGCACTTCATACTCACCCAACAGCAGAAACGTTGAAGGCCTCCAAGTATTGTGTTGTGTAATTATGATGTTGGTGTGATCTTGTTGCTCTGAAGTCAGACAAATGAGGTTTGATCAAACATGTTTACATACAACTTGCGAGCACATGCAATTACTTCATTATCTGTATTTCTGCAGCTTAATTAAGAAGTATGATCTAATGACACGTTTTTTATGTAAATTAGGGTGGTTTAAGGAATATGATGTATGCCTTAAATGGTAACAAGAAAATATGTTATTCTACATAATTTATCTAAGGTAATTTATAATTCTTCATTTGAAACAATACTTAATTTTAAAAGATCCACATTATGATTCCTTCAAAGGGTTATCTCAGTTTATTAATCAAGTCGAATAGGGAAATTGAGAAGTTATTATTGCTGCTGTTTTAGGTGGTATTTGAGACACTAATTCTTCACAATCGTGATTTTTGATATGGCATCAATTGCAATAATTACATGTGGGTTTGACTTATTAATTAATTAATCGTGACACCAGTCCATGTTATACTTCTGATACTTCATTAAAATTTGTTGGAATACAGTTCCAAAATTATCCCACGTGGGGATGGAGGGATTCGATGCAATTAAGATGCCGTGTTCTATTTTTTTGTTGTCGCCCCCGGTATCCCCTGATGCTGAAATGGTGTCTCGCCTGATGGAACGTAGGTTACAGAAGAATATGTACCGGTATGGAAATGTGGTAATTTTTAACCACAAAATTTTGATAATAATTTTTTCTACACGAAAGAACACTAATTAGTCACAATAAAGCTCACAGGTTTTCACTATAATTTAACTTAATTACCTTTTTTTCAAAAATAGATGCAACGTAATTTTTAAAAAAAAAAATCTTATTATAATTTAATTTAATTTAAAAAATGTTGAATGTAATGCCCAGGTTAGGTTAAATTAATATCTTGAGAACTGTTCTGTACTTAATGAATGTTGGAATGAAAAGAATTTCTGCTAGTCCGGTTGCCAACTCGAAAGGTAGTTTTTTTGTTTTCTTTTGGCATAAGCCAACAAGATTACAACAACATATTACATGATCTCTCACTTGCTTATGATTGATAAAAAGCGAATCGCAACATAGTTGCCACTGTTTATTAATTTAACTGCAAGGTGGGGAAATCGTTTTTTTATTTTTCTAAGGTCTTAAGTTTTAATTATTACATCATATAACGGTGTTGCTTTGAGTAGTATTTTTGGCGGAATTTTTTTGACATTTTTCAAGTTCCTATACAATGGTGGCGGGTATTTAAAATTAGGCCCGGCCGAACTTATCTGCATTTTTACTTGCTTCCGCAAAATTCCTCATAAATTCAAAACATAAGCAATTTAACTTTTCATTTTATATCAATTAAACTTCAAAAGAAAGTAATCCAAAATAATTTCCCTCGGGGAATATATCCACAAATCGCACTCTGAAACATTGGATCTATTTTTGTTCATTCATTCAATTATATCCTTTGGCATTTTACCCCAAACAAATTTCCCATAAATTCATGAGCTCCTTAAAAATGTTTGGTTTCTTAGAAAAGTTATAACCCCTTCTGATTGCCATGCAAGCAAACTCAAAAAAAAGCCCCCAAAAAACAATAACAAGAAAAAAGTTTATTTAGCAGCTACTTAGAGATTAGTTCGCGCTACGCAACCAACAACGGCTGATAACGAAACGAAACCAAACTAGAAAGGGTAAAATGGTTTAGTACAAGTTTGAACTCGAACTTTAGTCCCGAATGAATGAATGTATTAAAGTTTTAGTTATTCGCCAAAGAGTCAGCCAGCAGTGGATAAAGCATGGATTGGCTTGGCTGGTCGTCGTCGTTGTTGTGTCAAAGGTCTTTTGTTGGTGGCAGCCAAAGTGCCAGCCGCCTGAGTGGCATTTAATGAATGGATTGTTGAAGTTTCAAAGATATTGTGTACTCAGCCACTCACACACACACACACTTACACCCCAAAACAGCTCGAATGTGTTTGTGTTTGTCTTTCTGCTTGGCTCTAAAAACTATTAAAAAGTTTAGCTTATAATTAATTTTCATGCTACTCCTTGCGTGGTGCTCCTAGCCAACGCATATTACTTAGTTGTGGAGCTTCTGCCTGCCATCCTGCCTGGTTGCCTGCCTGCCTGTCTGCAACATGTTGATTGGACATAATTGTATGAAATGAATTAATGCTTTCTGTCAATAGCTGTATGTAAATACAACACTGTGCAAAGTTTTAGATTAGAGAAGCGTAAACACTGGGCTATGCTGGCAAATTTCTTCGTATTCCGCTTCTTCGTCTTCTTATGCTTCAATACGAAAACTTGCATATTTTACAAGTTTGAAATAACAAAGTTGTTCATTTAATTTAGTTGTTGAGCAAGGGAAGAAAAACATAATCAACTACAACGAGAACAACAATAACATGCATTTCAAATAAATGACCTCAAAGAACCAGTAAATTGCATAAAATATGCAAACGGTTTTTTTTTTCTTTACTCGAATGAAATTCTTAATTTTTTCAATTAACAATTAAGGGAAACACTAATTCGTAGCTACTCTTGTTTATGTCCCATAGGTGTTGGGAGAACACATAGTTTGGGGAAAAAATTGAAGGTGTTAGAAATTTAGTTTAATGTTTAATTTAGTTTTTGGGAAGATTTGTAGGTTAACCAGTAAGGAAAGGTCAAAAGTCGATGGGGGCCGACTATATGATACCACTATGCGTATATACAGGGTGAAATAAAAAAACCTGCAACAAAGTCAAACGCCATAATTTTTAATTTTTTTAATTCAATTGAATGAAAGCAAAACCAGTAAAAAAAGTCCTAAAGTCCGGGGCGGAGCCGACTTTATGATACCCTACACCACTTTGCTAATTTAGTAGAGCTTCACATAACAATTAAAAGATTTTATGGGAGAATTTAATCATACACGCTATAATTGTAATTTAAAGTTCAAAGGACTAAATATGCCGAAGCATTTGTATCTTTTAAATTCGGATTTGTATTGCTCATTTGGTGCAAAATCAATTTGAGATCAGATAAAGATATATATGGAAGCTATATCAAAATCTGAACCGATCTCGATAAAATTTAGCAATGGTATTTCTGAGCTGCATTTGATATATTTCCCCAAATATTGTTGTTACAGAGTGCATATTACGGCTGCGGAGGACAAAAATAACAACTCGGATGAACAATATATATGGGAGCTATAGCTATATATGAACCGATTTCGATCAAATTTGGCACACTTATTTTCATCTTTGGTTGTATGTGCCAAATTCCATACTATTCGGGCTGATATTACGCCTTTGGTGCACAATAAAAGGCAAATCTGACGAAGATATATATGGGAGCTATATCTAAATTTTTACCGATTATCTCCAAATTCAATAGGGTTTGTCCTTGGGGCTTGGATCAGACAATAAATGCGAACTGTACTTTGTTTACAAAAATATATGGACAGACGGACGGACATACATAAATCGACTCAGAATATGATTCTATGCAGATCATCAAAACCACTACGTGGTGTAGGGTCGGACATTTTAGATTTGTTAAAATGGGTCACCTTTGCCAGTGGAATTATGCCCTTCAAACGGCCAATGAAACCGTTACACGCTGCCCGAATGTTGCTCTGCGGTATTTTGTCCCATTTCCGGCGAAGCGGTTGCTTGAGGTGATCGACACTGGTATTTTTTAGTGCCAACCTTGCTTTCCAAAATACTCCAGACACAATAGTCCAACGGATTGGTATTCGGAGATTTTGGTGACTATTGTGCGCTGGAAATGAAGCGAGGAATCTCATTTTGTAAACATTCTTAGGTGTCGCGTGCTGAGTGCGATGGTGCTGAGTCCTGTTGGAATGTCCAAGGTCTGCGGCCAAAATGTTTGAGTGCCCAAGGCTTTAATACACTCTCCAAAATATTTTCGCGTTAATATTCGTCACTTATTCTGATGCCATGGTCGATTAATACGAGCGGAGAGCGACCATCGGCTGTTATGGCGGCCCACACCATCACCATGGCCGGCGCTTGAGCCGGTGGCCAACCGAAGGTGCACATTTTTAGCTGACCTCTTTGGCAAGTAAACACGATTATTTTGTTTGTTTACAAACTGCTGTACAACGAATGTTTTCTCATCGGAGAAAACCAAATTCGGCAGTTCACCACTTTCGGCCAAGCGAAGCAGCTCTTTAGCTCTTTTGAGTCTATTTTCTTCCAGTTGCGGTATAAGTTCTTGCACTTTTTGGAATTTCAATGGCTTTACTCATTTTTCAGTATTTGCCGTATGGAATATTGCGATATGTTCAGCTCACGTGCAATTTTTTCCACCACTTTCGATTCTTTATTTTCGAACCATTTCTGCTGATGTTTTCTTCCGTCCACTTCCTTGACGTCGGGCTACGCTACCAAAATCACGGTAACGAGCGATGGTACGAGACACAAAAGATTTATTCACATTTAAATGCTGGAGTGCTCTAACGATAGCCACTTGTGGTTTTCCAGCCAAATATAAAGAAATTACACTATCGCGCTTGAATTCCATCACGAAAAATTTTTTTCTGGAAAATTCTCAACAAAATGCTTTTTACGCTTCTAAATTATAAAATGAGCTGTCACTGGAATAATTTTAACAGCTGTCGGGCCAGAGGCTTTGAAGTGACAGCAGTCAAAAGGTGGTTGCAGTTTTTTGAGCTTACCCTGTATATGGGAGCTATATCCAAATCGAATATCATTGTTGTGGAGTGTATATTACGCATGAGAGGGACTTTAAACCTAATATAGGATATTTAAATTTCAACCGATTCTCGCCAATTTCAATAGCAATCGTCCTTGAGCCAAACAAATATGGTTTGTAAAATTTCATCTCGATCTGGCAATAAATGTGACCTGCATTTTATGCACAAAAATATATAGAAAGGCGGACTTAAAATAACTATGGGTCTATATCGTCTCCTTCTTTATGTTACAAAAAAAATGCTCAAAGATATAATACTCTGTACCACAGTATGGTGTAGGTTATACACAGTGAAACTTATGACTTATGATGTAACGATGGTATAGCTAAATATAGTCTAAGGTGTAAGCATTTCAATATTGTTTCGAAACCTCATTAGAAGGAGGGTTTCCTCATTCTAGTCAAAAGGCTATCAGATCGGCTATTGCCTTTATAGGGGTGGTACCGGAAGGGTGTCGAAGTGATACGACCTTAAAAGGAAAATTGGATAACGGCGTACATTTTATCAGCTTTAATTGATACACAACCGTTTTTTTTTGGAAAAATTTCCACAGCTCCACTCTCGATTAGTCTTTAGATAACCTTACAAAAAATAGGTTCCAAACTTAAGCTAATTAGGTGCTTTCTCAGACAAAGCAAATATATATCCGTACTTTGTCTGTCTCTCTGCTGGTTGGTGCGCATGATAACTCGAAGGGAGTATCCGATTTGGTCCAAACTTGGGACATCGTAATATTATTATTAAACTTATATAGAGTTGGGAGATGAGCAATATCGGTCCACTCCTTCTAGCACATCGCACACAAAAGGTCGAAATACTCCAAAAAAAAAAAAAAAAAAAAAAAAAATATATATATATATATATATATATATATATATAAATATATATATATAAATATATATATATATATATATATATATATATATATATATATATATATATATATATATATATATATATATATATATATATATATATATATATATATATATATATATATATATATATATATATATATATAATATATATATATATATATATATATATATATACTGCACAGAAAGAGAAAGGATAATCCGATTTTGCTCCAACTTTGCAAATCCTAATATTTGTATCAGCGCTAGGCCAGATGAGAAAATGGACAATACTGAATCAAGTACCTCCCTTCCCAAGGGTCAACATTTTGAATAATAATAACTCTTATAAAATGTGATGTAAATGTCCGATTGTCGTCAAATTACACATGTTACATTACTTTTATTAACACAAGGTGTATTGTGAAGATGGTCAACATTTTGAGCATCCATGAAGCTCATAAAACGCGAAGTTAATATACGATTCCATTCAGACTAGGTATATCAAAATATTTCCATCAACACAAGATCTGTTATAAAGATGATAGAGATCGAACCATTTTTTCCGGTACCTACCTACATGGAGCTCAAGATTTTGAAAAATAAAACGCTCAAAGAAAGCGAAATAAACATCCAACGCTCTTTAAATTTCACACATACAAACAGTTTTGCTGACAAAAGATCTGTTGTGAAGTAAATATATATCTGCAAACCCCTTCTGGAATCTCACCCAAAAAGGGTCACAATTTTCAATATTTTATCTGTCATAACTGGCGAAACAAGTCAGATAATCTGTACAACTTGCCATATCTAAATGTTTCTCTCAACCCGAAGCCTGTTATGAATATGGTATTTATGATTTCGCATACAATTGAATATAAGTGTTCGTTTTTCTTGCATACCAATATTTTTATCTGCATTAGATTAAGTATGAAAATGGAATACTTCCGTCGACTATATTTGGTACCTCACGCACGTTTTAACATTTTCTACAATTTTTCACATAGTAAAAAATTAAAAAATTAAAATTTCATAGTAAAAAATTAACAAATATAGTCCAAACCTGCCGTGTCGCAATATTTATATCACATATATGTAGGTCCGATGTGAAATGGACAATATTGGTCCATTCCTTCGGAACCTACTCCATAGAGGGTCAACAATTTGAA
The DNA here is from genome assembly GCF_030504385.1 of Musca domestica. NCBI lineage: Eukaryota > Metazoa > Arthropoda > Insecta > Diptera > Muscidae > Musca > Musca domestica. Next base: position 327,529 of record NW_026712418.1, on the reverse strand, counting down.
TAATCATACCAGAAGTCAAAATATATTTAAATAATGAACATTGGTTGAGGATATGTATCTGTTGTCATCTGTTTGTAATTTTAAGTAATTCTCTGAATGCGATAGAACTTTGAGATATTTTATTAATTCTGAAAAATGTCATCGACTTAAAATAAGCCGGCTCATTAAATTGTGGAGATTACCTAAACTAGAGTATGGTCAAAACGGTTGGCAAATACCCCTAAATGCTTATTGTCTACAACTTCCGCCCCACACATCCTCACACTAGTACACACACATCTAACGG